>NC_071259.1:6564363-6849363 GCF_023375685.1 Ictalurus furcatus
ATGCCATAAATATCTTAACCCTTCAGGCAGTGGTGTGATCATTTTATATAACATACTTCATAGGGTGAAGATCCCTTTGGGCCTGGTTGGAGACAGTGAATGCTATTTTAATTGTGAGATTTTTATGGTTCAAGTTGTTTTAGTTTCTTAAACAGTGGTCTGAACATTGCATGTTGGAAATTTAGATATTTCTTTGCATCATATTATACACACTTCGTAGGTTAAAGAAGATGTTGATCCATACTGAAGTATCCCTTTATACTGTGGTGACATTTTGGTGGCACAACATGTTTTAGCCTCTTTGAATAGTAGTTTGAAACTTGGTTCATATTAGAAAATTAGGTATTTTATTTATTGAACATTTTTGTTCAAGTCATACTAACTATTGAAATCTGAAACTAAATTCAAAACAGTTCCATACAATGCACAGATTTTATAAGACAATGACTACTGAGTGACCTCTACAGACACAATGTTATATCTATAGTGGGAATAGGGTGAAATGCTCCTGCTACAGTTCTCCTGGCTGTCATGTTTGGTTCTGTTTCTTGTTCTTATACAAGACTGCTTTCATTTTTTATTTAGCCAAAAAGTGGGGTGATTTAAAAAAAAAATGCTACTTTCTTTAATGACATTCAAACATTTCACTGGAACACTGCATTTTTATGAAAAATGAATGTTTGGAAACCTAAAATTTGCAGAAGACACCTGTCCTTTGTGGACCATTCCAAGAAGTGTTCTTGAAAAATAAAAAAAACTCCTGATAGACAGATAGAGAGACACACACACACACACACACACACACACACACACACACACCTCCACTAATATTGGCACCCTTGGTAAATATGAGCAAAGAAGGTTGTGAACAATTGCAAACAAAACACAGGTTTGTCAAAAAAAAATTTAAGTATAGGTGTGCAACAATTATTGGCACCCTTTTAGTCGATACTTTGTGCGACCCCCCTTTGCCAAGATAACAGCTTTTTATATCAAGTCTGATGAGGTTGGAGAATACATGGCAAGGGATCGGAGACCATTCCTCCATACAGAATCTCTCCAGATCATTCAAATTTCGAGGTCCATACTGGCGGACTCTCTTTTCCGTTCACCCCACAGGTTTTCTATGGGTTTCAAGTCAAGGGGCTGGGATGGCCATGACAGCACACTGATTTTGTGGTCATTAAACCATTTGTGTGTTGATTTTGATGTATGTTTTGGATCATTGTCCTGCTGGAAGATCCAACCACGGCACATTTGAAGCTTTCTGACAGAGGCAGTCGGGTATTTATACAGGCTGATATTTGACATAGTCCATGATGCCATGTATCCTAACAAAATGTCCAGGTCCTCTGGCAGAACAAATGCCCTAAAACATTAAAGAGCCACCACCATATTTAATCATGGGCATGATTCCATACAACCATATTTCCATATGGCTACCTCTCTGTGTGCCAAACCACCTCTGATGTTTATAGCCAAAAAGCTCTATTTTGGTATCATCTGACCATAGAACCTGATCTCATTTGAGATTCCAATAGTGTCTGGCAAACTGAAGATGCTTGAGTTTGTTTTTGGATGAGAGTAGAGGCTTTTTTATTAAAACCCTTCCAAAAAACTTGTGGTGATATAAGTGACTTCGGATTGAAGTTCTGGAAACTTTCAGACCCCAAAATGCAACTAACTTTTGCAATTCTCCAGCTGTAATCCTTGGAGATTTTAGGCCACTCGCACGATCCTCTTCACAGTGTATTGAGACAATATAGACACATATGAAGTCTTTAACCACCAGCACCCCACACTTGGGCACCAAACTACCACAAAGCTCAATATTCACCACCATGTATCCTACATAATGTATCTTGAACCCATTAGTGACCCGAAGTTGTAACCACTGACGGGTTTTAAGCCCCCCTTGCCCCGATGGTTCAAAATACTTACGAAAGCAGCTCTCTGTGATAATAGACACCGTCGACCCTGTGTCAATCAGGCAGGGAATTGAAACTCCTCCAAGGAGGACAACAAGATGTGGGCATGACGACGCTAACTGAGATGCAGAATCAGTATGGTTCAAAACATAGCCAATAGGCTCCCCAATTGTTGCTCAGCAGCCCGGTGGGAGCTAGTTTTCCAACTTCCGCACGGAACGAAACTGTCCTCTCCTAGTTGCAGGTGCAACCCTGTAAGGAAGCCCAGGGTGGGGAGAAACAGGTTCCCCATCACAGTCCCTGGCGAAATGACCAGCATGATTACAAAGCCTACATATCACAGGATTCCTGTGAGGCAAGGGGTTCTGCAAATGGGTGCCCTGTAACCGGGCAAACTCTTGTGCAATCTGATTTAATTGCTCCTGTTGTCACCGTAACAGATTTGCTGTTGGACTATTAACGTTTGCATACAACTTCCCTTGCACCAAACACTGAACCCAATATACTAATGGAAGAGACTGACTTTTGCATTTTGCACTCCCTGGCATTACTTCCCACTCCCACCAGATAGCTTCCTTGCAAACGTCCAAAAACGTACACGGCGACTGATGACACACCAACTGCTTGAGTTCACAAGACTAGGTCCAAAACGAATTCAACAAATTGGTCATGCAATAACATTTCAGCATTTGGCATAGCGGTTGGCGGCTGTTGTTTAAATTTCTCTAGAAGGCCCATCAAAGCAATGGAGAACTCCAATATGGTCTCTGCTTCCTGCTGCCTCAGAGAGAAAAAGGCTTCCTATAAGGCTACATTGGACAGTGAACAACCATATAGCTTAGAGAGTGCTGCAATGATCCTAGCCAGATCCTCTCTCTCTAACTCAGGACAATGCCTAATCTCTTCCCAATCCTCTCCCTCTAAATTATCAAAAAGGAAGAAAGCTTGGTCTGCTATGGACAGGCAATGGGCCCACATACAAGCCTGTGCCTCATCAACCCACTTGTTAATATTTATACCACTTACCACTGAATTTTGGCCCCTTCTGGTCCCTAGGAACAAAAACAAACCTATCGGCGCTTGCAGCACTGGCCCCAACCAATGAAGGTCTAGCCGTTGCAGCAACATGAGTACCATGAGCAGTACTAATACTTGTAGAACTGGCTGATTATAACCAAGTGGTGAGGCCCAAGACCAAATCAGAATTGGAGATATTACCTAACTAGAAAGTAATTAAATAACTAATTCCATACTACACCACCCTGGGAATTTCACTTGAAGAATTTGCCTCTAAGGCTACGCACAGGTTTCCCACCTGAGGGGAGTGTGGTGACACTCGTATCTGTTGTCAAATACACAAATCTTTTATTGTAATCAAAGAATGCATCACATGATATAGCCTCCAATAAAAATATGCACATAATAACTTCTAAACACACATTACACAAAACAAACACCCTCACAGAGCTACAACTGTACCTAAAGGGCAGGCTAGGCAGAAAGCAAATTGTTCTCCATCTTCACACCCCACACTCACACATGTACCAGCAGAAAATCCCCTTGTACACTGCAAATCACAGCATTCGGTGAGGAAACACTACCACCACAAACAGGACAGCCACTCTCCTTAATCCTATGGAGACCTGCAGCTCCTAAGAGAAGACACACACACAGTTAGCACACAAAATAGTAGCCCTGCTGAAGATAACAATTCAGCATGAATCACAGGGCATGTAAGTTTCGACAGGCTTCAATACACGTAAATGTTTTGCGTGTTAGCTTAACATACAACCTCAACATTTAATATTGTTAAAACATTTAATAAATAATTGAGACCAGGATGATCCTACCAAAAATAGACAATAATGAGTTCCAGGTTAATATACAAAGAAAAGGAAAAAACTCAATTTAATTATTAAATTATATGTGTTTATAAAAAGACTCACTATCATCATCATCATCATCATTATTATCATTACCATTAGTAGACTGAATAATTAGCTGGTTGTATCAAACGAAAAAAACTAAATTATGATGCTTCAAATGTATAATACACAAAACGAAGGAAACAAAATAAAACATAGCACAACAAAAACAAACTAAGAAACACGGTATCCAGGAAGAAGACTTGGCCAGACCCACAGGAACAATGTGCTCGAGGCCAACAACTAGGAACAATATGAACAAAGCAGCCATAATGCCAGTGCAAGGAAACAGCAATTCCCCCTGTAGTCCATACAGACAGCAAATACAATTGATATAATGATTCATTAAAAAAAAGAAAGAAATTGCTAAAGAACACTAACCTACCAATAAACAGCTGCGGGACTCTGGATATAACAGGATACTCGAATACTCGGCCTACCTTCAACAGTAACCGTCCACATGCACAAACTATGACGCTAAGCTAAAAAATAAAAATAAAAAATAAATAAAAATTCCCATCACCACACTACAACAGCCAGTGCACCGTTACAATAATCAGCCAAAATACATACCTAGCGAAAAGCAGATGCGGATCAGCGGAATCAAAACACAAAAAGATTAGCAGTGCTGAACCAGTTGTAATGATATTCCTCACTCTTCAAACAGTGGAGCTATCTCGGGAAAGCAGGCAGAAAAAAGGTGCTACAGGAGCCACAGCAGCCTCCAAACACAGGCCAGGAAACAGGGCGGTATCCCAGGAAACGACGCACACCTAAGCTGTCTGTGTATATCACTTATATATGCGCTCAACACGGCATTAGTAAATGATGAGTGTCACATGTGTCACAGTAACAAACGTTCCCTGCAACAAAAGGCTGATAAGCCTATAGCCTATCATGCTACAACTGAATTCCAGCATATGAACCTTATCCCATCTGTGAAACATGGTGGTGGTAGCATCATGGTTTGGGCCTGTGTTTGCTGCATCTGGGTCAGGATGGCTTGCCATCATTGATGGAACAATGAATTCTGAATTATACCAGCAAACTCTGAAGGAAAATGTCAGGACATCTGTTCATGAACTAAATCTCAAGAGAAAGTGGGTCATGCAACATGAATATAACCCTATGCATGGAAGTCGTTCTATCAAAGAATGGGTAAAAAAGAATAAAGTTAATGTTTTGGAATGGCCAAGCCAAAGTCCTGACCTCAGTCCAATAGAAATATTGTGGAAAGACCTGAAGCAAGTAGTTCATGTAAGAAAACCCACCAATATCCCAGAGTTGAAGCTGTTCTGTACTGAGGAATGGGCTAAAATCCCTCCAAGCCGATGTGCAGGACTGATCAAAGTTACTGGAAACATTTAGTTTCAGTAAACAGTTAGTTTAGTTGACAACGAAGTCAAACCAGATACTGAAAGCAAAGGTTCACATACTTTTGTCACTCACAGATATGTAATATTGCATCATTTTCCTAAAAAAAATAAATGACCAAGTATAATATTTTTGTATAATTTGTTTAATTGGGTTTTGTTATTTACTTCTAGGACTTGGGACATACACTTGAACTCCATATGTCACTTGTGAAACTGATTGATGTTATGTTGTCCTTCATGAGGCTGTTGAAATGTGTAAACACTAGTTGGAATAACTGCAGCAGGCATACATCACTGAAATATTTATGTCCTGGCTCACTTTTGTTGCCAGCGGTTTAGACAGTAATGTTTGTTTGTTGAGTTATTTTGAGGGGACAGCAAATTTACACTGTTACACAAGCTGTACACTCACTACTTTACATTGTAGCAAAGTGTCATTTCTTCAGTGTTGTCACTTTAAAAGATATAATCAAATATTTACAAAAATGTGAGGGGTGTACTCACTTTTGTGAGATACTGTATGTCCCTTTTTTATGTTTCCATTCATTTAACTCTGAACAGAATTTGGTGCTAGTCACTCATCCAGACAAGGCAGAGAGAAGTCTGGTGTGGTGTAGGTTGTTACGATCCCGCCGGCAGATGGCGCTGTGGCGACAACGTGCACGAGCGGCTTGAGAGCGCGCAAGTGCACATGCTTGAAGTGCGCATGGACGCTAAAGCTGTGTCAAGTGTTGCCAGCTGTCGGCAATTAAGAGACTGGCTACTTAAATCCCTCGCGTTGCTGAGCACATCGCGTGGCATTAAAGTGTTAAAGTGTTAAAGCGAAGCGAAGTGTAGAAAGGACTAATGGTGAAAGGACTAACAGAGAAGAAGACGGAATGAATAATGGTGCCAGGTTGTGATGTTGCCATGCTCTGTCTGTTTTCCTGTTCCTTAGTTTATGTCTTGTCATAGTTAAGAGTGTGTTTATGCCACGCCATAGTTAAGAGTGTCGATGTCACGCTCTAGTTAAATGAAGTGTTCACGCTCTAGTTAAATGAAGTGTTCACGCTCTAGTTAAATGAAGTGTTCACGCTCTAGTTAAATGAAGTGCTCACGCTCTAGTTAAATGAAGTGTTCACGCTCTAGTTAAATGAAGTGTTCACGCTCTAGTTAAATGAAGTGCTCACGCTCTAGTTAAATGAAGTGCTCACGCTCTAGTTAGATGTGTTCATGCCATATTTAGAGGAGTGTTTCCTGCCTTGTTTCTAGTTAAAGGAGAACTGTTTAAGTCAGTTAAATGTGGTAGAGTTTCCACACCCTGTTAAGTTTCATGCTCTTTGCTTAAGTTTGAGTTTTATGTTTAGACCTGGTTTTCATTCCTGTAGCTGACTGATCACTGTTACTTTCGCAAAAACACCACACTGGTGATCTCTAATGAGCACACCAACAAATAAGCAAACACAAAAGGGTTTTAAAATGGGTATAAAGTGCCAATTGCCAAGTAAATGTTGTGAAAAAATGCTTTCTGAAAAATTCAACTATACCATGTACAATGCTTCTCTCTCTCTCTCACTCACTCACTCACACACACACACACACACACACACACACAAATCTGGATTACTGATGCATGTTTTAGCACTCTAAATAAAAACCTTGATTCCCTTTATACATCAAGTATTCAACTATATTCTACTACCAAGACACTCAAGTTCTATGGAAACAGTCAATTAGCCACAAAGCCATTACTTAGTTGATGAAGTTATTATGCATAATAAATGTAATACATGAAAAACAAAAAAGACACTGTTCATGAACTAGAGATATCAAATTAGGTTTATCCTCTCTGTTTTAATTTTGGCTGAACTTATCCCCACCCAATCTTACCCCAAGCAACATCGTCACCAAAAACATGACACAGAAAAGAAACCAGACAAAACCAGATCTCACGTATGACAACTCTTTGGAAGGCAGAAAAATGTAATAGCATGTATTTCCTCTCTTTTTCCGGTTTGATTCTGTACTTACTTTTAAATGTAGTAAAGTAACAAATGTAGTGTCAGTTATTGATCCTATTTGTTATGATTTTGTTATGCCGTGATTATAGGCCTGTGTGGGGGAGACATGAATAGCTAACTCAAGTCTGCAGTCACTCAGGTTTCCTTTAAAAAAGCTATTCATTAACTGCAGAACAACTCAATAAAATTTTGATACCAAACGATAGTTCCAAGAAGTTTTGTAATTTAATACAGACAGAAATATAAATAAAAAACCTTTACTTTTATTCAGGCACTTTTTTAGCTGTTAATTCTAAACTATGAGTGTTGATATTCGAGGCTGCAAACTACTGTTATGAACAGATAAATAACCTGGAATATTTGTAGAACATGATTTGTCAGACATTTTATAGACACTCTACTCTATGGGCCATGATAGATCCTGGGGTCAAAGGCTTGTGAACTTGGCAATATTGGGAATCTTTCAAATGTCAAACCCACCTAACTGTTAGAGAACTAATCCTGGACCAAAAAATCTTAATGCAATAATGCACCTTCGATTTCTAAGTAACATTGTAACATTTATCTTCATTCACATGCAGTTTAACTTGTTTTTATGTGTTGATATCCTCCTGACAAAACACCGCCTTAGAGTTATCACTGGAGCATCAGAGCCTAAACATTCAGCTCTGGGTGCAGTTTATGGTCAAAACACCCATGCTCTAAGAAAACTATTTTATTTTGGCCAGTTATTAAGGTGACCTCTAAATGCACAAACGATACCAACTTCCTGTGAATCCATACCTATTAATATCAATGTTACTTATATCGCAGTGTCAACAGACGCTGTCATAAACACAAGCTAGCCCACTAAAATAACCGGAAATTGCAGACCGGAAGTCTTATACAAAAATCTTCGAACACACTGAATCCACCTGAACACTGCCAGTAAGTTTGATACTTCTACATTAATGCGTATTTGTGTCTTTACCTCACAGAAGCGGGGGCCAACATGGCACACAGTGACTTGCTTTGAAATGTTGTGACATTTCTTCCTCAGGTTTAATGTAATTCATTATAACATCATTCAAATAACAGTACTTATTAATATTAGTATTAATATTTTAGGGTTGCTGAGAAGAAATTGAGGGGTGCTTGAACATAGAAATCAGCATGTAGCTGTGTGTGTATATTTAGATATGAGCGAGACAGAGGTGACACTAGCAAGGAAAACTATCTACTACATGAGACTACATAAAGAAGAAACCTTGAGAGTATTCTTGACTTTTATCAAAACATTCTTCTTGGAACATTAGATAAATTGGGACAGTTAGCAGCATTTATTTTCTAGCCTGATACGTGAAAGTCAAAACATATAAGACCTTGCAGTGGAATTGCTTGATATAAACAACATGACTGATCTCATGTATGGGGGTGTGTCAGCATTCAATCAAAAGCTGACACAAAAAAATATTGGCATTGGAAAAATTATTTTGTGCTTTCAATTATTTTTTTAAAACTAAAAGGGTTGTTTTTAGCCCAATGGCTGGGTAAATATAGGACAGAACCCATTATGGGCTAAACTAACCCATCAAGTTGGGTTGTTAATTTTAACCCAGCAAAAGTTACTTTGGCATACTATTTAATATGCAGAGATTTTGATTTGTGTAATGTATTCATATAATTGTAGAGATTAATCTTGATATATATTTTTTTAAACGATTTGTCATGCTTCTATCGCAAGACATAAATTATGTTTTATATAGGTATAATTACTTACAGTATATTTATTGTATGTATTTTCTACCTTGGATTTTACTTAATCTGTTTATACTGATTTTTAAAAAGGATTGGTTATGAATTAGGAAAATTCTGAAGATTTTTCTAGACCCTCTAATTGGATTAAAATTAATTATCTAATATTATACAACATCTTAATACACTCTAAAGAACACTGGGTTAAACGCAACCCAAATTGGGTTATTTTTAATCCACTGGTTGGGTAAATATAGTACAGAACCCATTTTGGGCTAAACTAACCCATCAAGTTGGGTTGTTAATGTTAACCCAGCAAATGGGTTGTTTTTCAACCCAAAAGATGGTTTCATTTTTATGGATAAATATATTGATATGAACTATCACTCTTAAAACAGATGTGTTAAAAATAACACATTTTTTACTTTTAATTAGTGCCCACGAAATATGTTTGAAAATAGAGCACAGATACTAAATTACAAGAAGAAGAAGAAGCCTTTATTTGTCACATATACATTACAGCACAGTGAAATATCCCTTCGTATATCCCAGCTTTTTAGGAGGTTGGGGTCAAAGCGGAGGGTCAGCCATGATATGGCACCCCTGGAGCTGTGAAAATTGTCTTTATTGTTTTATCTTGTGATATTTTGTGCAAAACTTTCACAAAAATACTCTCGTTTCATGGATATCAAACAAAACACAGGTTTATCAAAAAAAAAATCTTTATTAAAAATAAGTGTGCAACAATTATTGGCACCCCTATGCATTCATATGAGAAATATATATTTGAAGTATATTCCCATTGATATGTTGCTTATTTTTTGTATACCTGGGTGACTAGGAAAAGGAAATTGTTCAACCATGACTTCCGGTTTCACAGCGGTATAAATATGAGGTAACACATAGGCCAAATTCCCTTATTCATTCATAACAATGGGTAAGACAAATAAATATAGCTGTGATGTGCGGTAAAAGCTTGTTGAGTTTCACAAAATGGGAAGTGGCTATAAGAAAATGGCACAAGCATTGAAAATGCCCATTTACACCATCAGGGCAATAGTTAAAGTTACAGTAAAATGGAAATGTTATGAATCAACCTGGAATTGGACATGTGTCTATATTGTCTCAATACACTCTGAAGAGGTTGGCCAAAAAATCTCCAAGGATCACAGCTGTAGAATTGCAGAAGTTAGTTGAGTCTTGGGGTCAGAAAGTTTACAAAACTACAATCCGAAGTCACCAATATCACCACAAGTTGTTTGAAAGGGTTTCAAGAAAAAAGCCTCTACTCTCATCCAAAAAGAAGCTCAAGCATCTTCAGTTTGCCAGACACTACTGAAACTTCAAATTCGATCGGGTTCTATGGTCAGATCAAACCAAAATAGAGCTTTTTTGCACCAGAGGTGGTTTTGGTGCACATTGAGAGGTAGCCATATGGAAAAGTACCTCATGCCCATGGTTAAATATGGTGGTGGTTCTTTAATGTTTTGGGACTGTTTTTCTGTTAGAGGACCTTTTTGGACTTTTTGTTAAAATACATGGCTTCATGGACTCTATCAAATATGGACAGATATTAAATGAAAACTTGACTGCCTCTGCCAGAAAGCTTCAAATGTGCCATAATTAGATCTTCCAGCAGGACAATGATCCAAAACATACATCAAAATCAACACAAAAATGGTTTACTGACCACAAAATGAAGGTCCTGCCATGGCCATCCCAGTCCCCTGACGTGAAACCCATAGAAAACCTGTGTGGTG
The DNA here is from genome assembly GCF_023375685.1 of Ictalurus furcatus. Taxonomy (NCBI): domain Eukaryota; kingdom Metazoa; phylum Chordata; class Actinopteri; order Siluriformes; family Ictaluridae; genus Ictalurus; species Ictalurus furcatus. The sequence continues at coordinate 6,575,087 of NC_071259.1, forward strand.
AACTGAAGAGGAGAGTCCACCAGCGTGGACCTCAAAATTTGAAGGATCTGGAGAGATTCTGTATGGAGGAATGGTCTCAGATCCCTTGCCATGTATTCTCCAACCTCATCAGGCATTATAGAAGAAGACTCAGAGCTGTTATCTTGGCAAAGGGATGTAGCACAAAGTATTTACTAAACAGGTGCCAATAATTGTTGCACATCTATATTTAACAAAAAAAAATTTTTTGGTCAAACCTGTGTTTTGTTTGCAATTGTTTGCTATCCATGAGAGCATAGTATTTCTGTGATTTTTTTTTTTTTAACAAAATATCAAAAGGTTAAACAATAAAGACAATTTTTCACAGCCTTATTTGCTCATATTTACAAAGGGTTCCTGTATTAGTGGAGGGCACTGTATGTATGTATGTATGTATGTATGTATTAAATTCAAATCACGACTCAAGATTGAGTTCTTTTTTTTTTCAAGCATGCTTCCTGGAATGGTCCCTAAAGAACGGATGTCTTCTGCAAATTTTAGGTTTCCAAACATTAATTTTTCATAAAAATGTAATGTTCCAATGAAATGTTTGAATGACATTAAAGAAAGTAGCATTTTAAAAATCAGACCACTTTTAGCTAAAAAATAAAATAAAAATTAAGGCAGTTTTGTCTAGGAACAACAAGTAGAAACTATAGATATAACATTGTGCCTGTAGACTGCACTCAGTAGTCATTGTCTTTTAAAATATGTGCTTTGTATGGAACTGTTTTGAATTTAGCTTCAGATTTCATTGGTAGTATGAATTGGACAAAAATGTTGTATAAAATACCTCATTTGCAAATATGAACCAAGTTTCAAACCACCATTCAAAGAGGCTAAAACATCTTGTGCCACCAAAATGTCACCATAATATAAAGGAATATTTCTTCCTAAAGTATGGCAATTTGTCTGCAGTATGGATCAACATTTTCTACAATCTACAGTGTTATAATATGATGCAAATAAATATCTAAATTTCCAACATGCAATGTTCAGACCACTGTTTAAGAAACTAAAACAACTTGGGCCATAAAAATCTCATGACTAAAATAGTCTCCAACCAGGCCCAAAGGGATCTTCACCCTATGAAGTATGTTATATAAAATGATCACACCACTGTCTGAAGGGTTGAAATGTTTATGGCAGTTAAACACAATGCAATGGCACCAGACCACACTGCTTTTTTAATGATTTTTTTTTATATATTGTTTTGCCTATTAATAAATGCCCACAAGAACCTAATGTGCATAATTCACTGATTCAATGATTTCTTAACCTTCTTAATCTTGTATTACAACCTTGGGCTGTTTACCTTTAGATTTACCTTTTGCATATTTTGCTTGAGTGCTGTGGTTTTGAAATATTTAATGGACTTTATTTATCATATCACAGGTTAGACTATCAATACCTTGGATTATCTGAACAGTCTGAATTTTAATAAACTCTGCACATAAACATACACAACTCTCATCCTTGTTATGCTTGCAGTTAGAGAATACTTTATTTCATTGGTAAAATGGATTAGTTTAGTAGGAAGTTATTACAGGTAAAAGCAACATGGTACATTTCAGAAATAAAATCATTACAGCAATTGATTATATAACATGCAAATGTTAAGTACACCACCACCAAGTCTCCTGCACTGTATCATGTGCATGTTTGCATATTTAAAGCTTGCTCTGATTCCTTTTCAGACTGAAGAGCGGCCACAGGGGAGAAAGCTGGAGTCCCTCAAGTTATTCTGTTTATAGCAGTTAAACAAACGTGAAACAAAAGTGAAAAAGAATAGAGGAATGACAGTGAAGTTGATTATTTTCCAATAACAGCACATATAGAGTTTTATTCCTTCTGTAGAACATAAATTTACAGTCAACCAGAATTTTTTTTAACATTCATTAAAGCGCACCTATTATGGCTTTGAAACATGCTTAATTTTGTTGCAAAGGTCTCATACAAAATATTTACATACATCCAAGTTCAAAAAACACTTTAACGTGCTAATAATTAAATTTGCAGCATTACCTTTTTTCCCCTAGTGTTACAAATGACTCATTAAATGATCCTTCTAAAGGATTTATTCTAAACTCCTCCTTTCAGAGAGCATACTCTTCTCTGATTGGTCAGATATCCCAGTCTGTTGTGATGGTACTACCCCTTTCAGTGAGCAGTGAATGAAGACCAGAGGCGGGGTTTTTTGTTACAAACAAACTTAGGCGTGGGCAAGAACGGAAGTATGGAATAACTAATAACTTGGTTTGTTGTGCGCTTTGATTTTTAAACTTTGCAGACGTTTTTACATTCACAAACATCTATATAACACACTACATGAAACGTAATATTTGAAAAAACATAATCGGTGCACTTTTACTGTAAGAGGCCTTGTTACATCGCCGGCAGCCAGCAGAGGGCGGAAGAGGCGCACAGTGATCACAGTGTGGTAGAACTCAGTTGCCCACAATTCTCCAGGCTGATTACCCAGGATTGCCTGCACCTGCTAGTCAGGATAGGGCAGCCTTTGAACCAACCCTCTGTCACACCTTTGTAGAGAAGTGAGTGGTATGGCCTGTCAGGGCTTTACCCGTGGTAAAATAAAAGAACAGGAAAATGAGAATAATAAAAGAAATAGGAAAGAATCTGAAAAGAAAAGCAGAAAAAGTGGTGGAAATAAGGGTCAATAAAGATTTAAGTCATTGCCAGGAAAAGAGAAAGAAACTAACACAAAAATACAAGACAAAAGTTGGACATTTTCACTTAGGGGTGTACTCACTTTTGTTGCCAGCGGTTTAGACATTAATGGCTGTGTGTTGAGTTATTTTGAGGGGACAGCAAATTTACACTGTTACACAAGCTGTACACTCACTTCTTGACATTGTAGCAAAGTGTCATTTCTTCAGTGTTGTCAGATGAAAAGATGTAATCAAATATTTACAAAAATGTGAGGGTTGTACTCACTTTTGTGAGATACTATATATATATATATATATATATGTATACTGTGTGTGTGTGTGTGCGTATATATATATATATATATATATATATATATACCCTGGAGGTGTGAGGCGAACGTGCTAACCACAAAGCCACCGTGCGCCATATATATACAGTATCTCACAAAAGTGAGTACACCCCTCACATTTTTGTAAATATTTGATTATAACTTTTCATGTGACAACACTTGAGAAATGACACTTTGCTACAATGTAAAGCAGTGAGTGTATAGCTTGTGTAACAGTGTAAATTTGCTGTCCCCTCAAAATAACTCAACACACAGCCATTAATGTCTAAACCGCTGGCAATAAAAGTGAGTACACCCCTAAGTGAAAATGTCCAAATTGGGACCAAAGTGTCAATATTTTGTGTGTCCACCATTATTTTCAAACACTGCCTTAACCCTCTTGGGTATAGACTTCACCAGCTCTTCACAGGTTGCCACTGGAGTCCTCTTCCACTACTCCATTACAACATCATGGAGCTGGTGGTTATTAGAGACCTTGTGCTCCTCCACCTTCCGTTTGAGGATGCCCCACAGATGCTCAATAGGGTTTAGGTCAGGAGACATGCATGGCCAGTCCATCACCTTCACCCTCAGCTTCCTTAGCAAGGCAGTGGTTGTCTTGGAGGTGTGTTTGGGGTTGTTATCATGTTTGAATACTGCATACTTATCATGCTCTGCTTCAGTATGTCACAGTACATGTTGGCATTTATGGTTCCCTTAATGAATAGACGTATGAGTGCTGCCAACATTGCTGCAGAGGTTGAAGGGGTGGGGGGTCAGCCTGTCAGTGCTCAGACCATACGCCACACACTGCATCAAATTGGTCTGCATGGCTGTCGTCCCAGAAGGAAGCTGATGCACAAGAATGACTGCAAACAGTTTGCTGAAGACAAGCAGACTAAGGACATGGATTATGAGACCAAGATAAACTTATTTGGTTCAGATGGTGTCAAGCGTGTTTGGGGGCAACCAGGTGAGGAGTACAAAGACAAGTGTGTCTTGCCTACAGTCAAGCATGGTGGTGGGAGTGTCATGGTCTGGGGCTGCATGAGTGCTGCCGGCACTGGGGAGCTACAGTTCATTGAGGGAACCATGAATGCCAACGTGTACTGTGACATACTGAAGCAGAGCATGATCAATATGCATTATTACAGCATGATAACGACCCCAAACACACCTCCAAGACGACCACTGCCTTGCTAAAGAAGCTGAGGGTGAAGGTGATGGACTGGCCAAGCATGTCTCCAGACCTAAACCCTCTTGAGCATCTGTGGGGCATCCTCAAACGGAAGTTGGAGGAGCACAAGGTCTCTAACATTCACCAGCTCCGTGATGTCATCATGGTGGAGTGGAAGAGGACTCCAGTGGCAACCTGTGAAGCTCTGGTGAACTCCATGCCCAAGAGGGTTAAGGCAGTGCTGGAAAATAATGGTGGCCACATAAAATATTGACACTTTGGGCCCAATTTGGACATTTTCACTAACAGTGTACTCACTTTTGTTGCCAGCGGTTTAGACATTAATGGCTGTGTGTTGAGTTATTATACAAGCTGTATACTCACTACTTTACACTGTAGCAAAGTGTCATTTCTTCAGTGTTGTCACATGAAAAGATATAATCAAATATTTACAAAAATGTGAGGGGTGTATTCACTTTTGTGAGATACTGTATATATACACACATACACGGTGCACGGTGGCTTAGTGGTTAGCACGGTTAGTGGTTAGCATGTTCGCCTCACACCTCCAGGGTCGGGGGTTCGATTCCCACTGTGGCCCTGTGTGTGCGGAGTTTGCATGTTCTCCCCGTGCTGCGTGGGTTTCCTCTGGGTACTCCGGTACCCTGCCTTGTGCCCGATGCTCCCTTGGATAGGCTCCAGGTTTCCCGGCGACCCTCAAAAGGATAAAGCGGTATAGAAAATGGATGGATGGATGGATCTTGCTCTCGCTCTCTCAGTCTCCCAAATATATATATACATTTATATATATATAAGACAGCGAGAGCAAGAGAGAACTTACAGTTAGACACAGATGTACACAACTTTGAGATACTTATAGGTGCCAACGCAGGGGTCAGAGAAGACACTATTTGTAGCAGGCACCTGACAGGTTTGCTGTGGTTCACATCTGCAACAGAACAGAGGTTTGTTTTTAATTGTCTCCATCCATATCAATAATGTCTCTTTGTGATAATTGTCATGTATGGTAATAATAAAGATCACACTTCAATTAATATTTCTGTTACCTAACTACAACATTATATAGTGTGTTATATGAGTAGCAGTTTGTGTTGGAGAGTTGACTGAGAGGTTGTCCTGAAGAACATGTGGTGGAATCGGTTCGGCCATAGTTAGCCCTGATGATCCTTATACGGAGAACACCTAAAATTAGAAGAATTAAGCACAAGGGAAAAGTGTAGACTATTAAAAATAAGCATCTGCAAAGAAAAGCATCACTATTCAGCTGTCCCAGAACATGAATTTATAGTTGGTGCTAATTGTCTTAAAATCTTCGTTCTATAATGGGTAGTATTTAATGCAATCTTTATCATACAATGTATAAACATATAAATATATATTATATAAAAGAGCACAAACCACATGTCAGCACAGCATTGTTGCCTTCACATGTTACAATTTCCCCTGCAAAAAAAACAGATTAATAGCTTCTTTTCTTTTTTTTAAATTTAGACAGCTATATTTTATATGAAGCAATTTTGTGTGTGTGTGGGGGGGGTGTTTGTTCATATACTGTATATCCTAAGATATTCTTCTGAAGAATGGAGGACATTTAAGCTTACTACAATGGTGGGGGCCATCATCATAACAGGTATTCATGTCTGCTGAAATAGACAAATCATTAACACAGATTTTTGAGTAAGTGAACATGAAACATTCACTTGAGCTCTCTATGAAACTATTATCACATGATAGGTTATTTAAAATGTTCTGTTGGACTGCATTCAAATATTACCTCCAGAAACAAGTAAGCCAGAAGCCGCAATAAGTACTATAAATAAAATCACACATTGTAGAATTATAAGTGGACACTACAGGAAAATGTAGAATATCGCATTTTAACCATGCTAAAAATTCTCCTATTCAGCTAATTAGAAATTCAATAGGGCAATGTAAACATGATATGTTAGTAGTAGTTGTCTTTTTCATTAGTATATTATAAAAGAATAAATGCCTTGTTCAATAATGCAAAACAAATTTGAAATGATATCAAATATGGCAACATAAATATCTAAAAGAATTTAGAGCATTTTCAAACAAACTTTCAGAATTGCACTGTTGGTTGGACGATTGCACCACATAATATTTTGACTATTCTAATAAATGAAAAATGACCAATACATATATAAATTGTTTAATGTCTATTCATGTGTTATAATGTTTAATTTAATGTTTAATTATTAAAAGGCAAAAAAAATAAATGATAGAGTAAAAGTCTACAACACTACATAAACCTGCATACAGTACATTCTGCTAATTGTTACACTGCTATTTCACATGTTGAAATGCAAGTGGTGTAATTTAACTTAACTTAACCAATGGATATAGACAAGCATGGAAGAAACTTACAGCTGAGTAGAGTGAGCTTCAGGAAGAGCATTGTGGTGCTGGATGAGTCTAAGCTTAAGCTGAAACCTCAAGTGCAGCAGCGCTGGAAAATATTTATTTATAATGAGGAAAGAAGTCATAAACAAAGCCAAAATACATCCTTGTACAAAAGAGACCAGCTGATAATTAGAAAATTCAATTCAATTGCAAAACATATATTTACTGTTGCATTTCATGAGCAACAATGTACATTGAACAAAAAAAAAAGAAGAAGATTTTTTTGACAAGGCAATAACAATCCTCTCATGTACCACTGCACTTTCTATGGAAGCTTGTTTCCAGCAGAAAATCTTACACAGATTTACGCAACTTTTTCTCCTGCAATTGCCAATTTATGTCACTCAGTTGCCTCTTTGTGCCTGCACCTGCATGGTAATATTTCACTATTGCAAATTTTAATCTCACAATAAAATGTAATTATCAGACAATTTTGACTTCCATTCTTCTATTTCCCATTAAACAGCAATGAAACCAGGCACTCATGGCACTCCTTTTGAAATATTCTTTGGTTGAAAAAGGAAAAAGTTGCCACTATGATATTATAACTGTGATATTAACTTGTTATTGCAGGATATAAAGTCACAATTGCATGATATAATATCTTAATTAAGATGTAAAAAGTCAAAATTGCAAGAATAATCTAAATCTGCATAATGTGGTTGTGAATACAATGTAATAAATTAACAAATTTTGTAGGCCTATCAGTACACATTTTACAGTTATTGCAACTCCAGTGAATGTATTATATGTACTGTATATGTACTGTATATGATATGCAAGTTTGCTAAGTCAGCATCAGGTCAAGAAGCCCTTCATCCTGAAACAAGATAGAAAATTAGTTGTGAAATGCCTTTTTCTTTTGTTTTTTTTGTTTTTTGGATTTTGTTTAACACAGAGTGAGAATGTGCCACGAATACTACAAGGAGATACTGAATTTGATAGTAAAAATATGTTTAAAATAGCATTAGATAGCATTTGAATTTGAATGAAGTCAAGAACATGCCCAATAGACAGAATAACATGAATTCTAATGGACTAGTAGAGTACTATAGAGTACTCCTAAAAAGTGACTGTCATATGGCTTTGGTTGATTTGACAGAAAGAATGCATGTCAATCAAAATATATATAAATATCTATGATAATATATATTTTTAAATAATTAAAAAAGGAAATGCTACAAAATATTAATTATATGATGAAATATTGTTACATATTTGGTTAAGCTATTAAGTTTGGCTAATTTTAAATTTTGACAAAACCATCTGGTTCCTGACCATCTTCTTCTTGTCTATTGATTATGTGGGACTGACATTTATTGTTAAAACCACATTAGCTCAACTTTGATTAACCTGATTCGGTAGAATGTTTGATTGGACAAAGTTTTCATTTACAACAGTGAAATGAGAGTTTTTAAACATAGGAATTCAGAAACATAGTTCAAAAATGTAAACATTTCTAAACTGTACCAATTTTCAATGTTGGCCTTCAAAAATAAATGCTCTTATGCCACTTTTCTTATGTTTAAGTACAAATGCACAATGCTAGTACAATGTTATCTGAATTAAATTAAATGCTAGTAAAATGTTATCTGAATTACATTGCAATTATTTAGATTGCACTCCTTTAGATGGTACTTTCTACCCTCGCTTAAAGTCTGTTTAATTGGATTAAAAGGGTCACAAAAAATAGTTACTACTCTAATCTTGAATGAAAATGCTCACAAGTGAAATAATTTGTCATAGAAGCAGCTGTAACTATTTAGTTTATACATCTGGAAGATTTGTATCATTAATCAATGCCCTCTAATTTGAGTTTGGCTTAAGACAACTAATGTACTATTCATATTCAAAAGGTTCAAAAACTTTTCTTAGATATGGATGTGTAAGTTCTACACACTTCCTGTGATGCATAACCCTTAAAATGTCATCTAAGAAGTTATAGTCTAGTTCTTTTGCTGTTCTAGTTTCTTTTGTTTTCAATCCTTTTAACTCACCAAGATTGGGCTCAGTCAGGTCTTTTCTTTTGTAGCTCTTTGGTTCGATCAACAGCTTTTAGATTTTGGTCTATAAAATCTATTCCTAGATGAGATGTTACACCATGAAGGTCTCGGTGCCCTGTACACTGAGTGTGCGGTTGTACCATCTATTTATTGGCACCTGGCCTTGACTTAATCAGAAGATGCTCAGAGAGTACAGACAGATGGGCACCAGCAGCCCAGTCAAATCTAAACATACAGCAATACATCTATTAAAGCAAAGCAGTAAGAAATTGTGAATTTCCCTCTGGGGAATCTAAATAAATAAATAAATAAATGAATCTATCTCAATAAGTGTGAACAGTATCAAAGGTCACAGCACAACAGACACTTATTCACAAAATATGGAGCAACTCCAAATAGTCCTCCTGCAGAGGTGTCAACATTGCTAACAAGAAAATCCTAGTGAAAATTTTATCAAAAAGGCTAGCATATGTTGGTGGTGTGTGCTAACAGCATGAATGATAAAACATGTATTATTGAAATGATGTTTAACTGCAATCTATAGAAATATTTGGCTGTTTTAGCAACCAAATAGGTTTTAAAGCTTATGTTTTTATTTTATAGTTTTGTATGCATATTCTTCTTCTTATTATTATTATTCTACAATACATCCTGAAAATGAATTCATTAATAAACTTCCTGTTTAATGAAAAAGAAATACACAGTACTTGTCCTTTCGTACAGTATTTTGTTCTGATCATTGAGAAAGCAGATATTGTTGTAGCAAGGAGTCAAAATAGTAAATGCTATGGCTAAACTGTAAAGGTTGTCACCTGTGATCAATGTGATGTGTATCCACATCACATATGTACACACACACACACACACACACACACGCACACGCACACTCACAGTAACCACAGTCACATAAAGTATATATAGGGGTATATATAAAACTGCAGGGGTATAAATATGAGGTAACACATAGGCCAAATTCCCTTAGTCATTCATAACCATTCATAACATTGGGTAAAACTAAGGAATATAGCTGTGATGTACGGCAGAAGCTTGAGCTTCTCAAAATGAGAAGTGGCTATAAGAATTAGCACAAGCATTGAAAATGCCAATTTCCACCATCAGGGCAATAATTAAAGTTCCAGTCAACTGGAAATGTTATGAATCAACCTGGAATTGGACACATGTCTATTGTCTCAATACACTGTGAAGAGGATGGCTCCAAGGATCTCAGCTGGAGAATTGCAGTTAGTTGCATCTTGGGGTCAGAAAGTCTCAAAAACTACAACCCGAAGTCACCTACATCATCGCAAGTTGTTTGGAAGTTTTTCAGGAAAAAAAGCCTCTACTCTCATACTTATACTTATGTAAATGTGCTTTTTTTGTTTTCTATTTTTAATACATTTGCAAAGATTTCAAAACAAACTTCTTTCATGTTGTCATTATGGGGTATTGTTTGTAGAATTCTGAGGAAAATAATGAATTTAATCCATTTTGGAATAAGGCTGTAACATAACAAAATGTGGGAAAAGTGAAGCGCTGTGAATAATTTCCGGATGCACTGTATGTACTAAATTTAAATCAGGACTCAAAACTGACTTCTTTTTTTTCAAGCATGCTTCTTGGAATGGTCCCCAAAGGAAAGATGTCTTCTGCAAATTATATTTTCCAAACATTCATTTTTCATAAAAATGTAATGTTTCAGTGAAATGTTTGAATGTCTTTTTAGCTAAAAAAAATAATAATAATCCATCCATCCATCCATTTTCTATACCGCTTATCCTTCCTTCAGGGTCACGGGGAAACCTGGAGCCTATCCCAGGAAGCATCGGGCACAAGGCGGGGTACACCCTGGACAGGGTGCCAATACATCGCAGGGCACAATCACATACACATTCACACATCCATTCATACACTACGGACACTTTGGACATGCCAATCAGTCTACCATGCCTTTGGACTGGGGGAGGAAACCGGAGCACCCAGAGGAAACCCCCGCAGCAAGGGGAGAACATGCAAACTCCGCACACACAGGGCCATGGTGGGAATCGAACCCCTGACCCTGGAGGTGTGAGGCAAACGTGCTAACTACCAAGCCACCATGCACTCATAATAATAATAATAATAATAATAATAATAATAATAATAAATGAAGGCAGTCCTGTCTACGAACAAGAACAAGAAACAAGAAACAGAACCAAATGTGACAGCCAGGAGAGTGTCCAGGAGACCTGTAGCAGAAGCATTTCACCCTATTCCCACTATAGATATAACATTGTGCCTGTAGAGGTCACTCAGTAGTCATTGTCTTTTAAAATATGTGCTTTGTATGGAACTGTTTTGAATTTGGCTAAAGATTTCATTGTCAGTATTAATTGGACACAAATGTTGTATAAAATACCTCATCTGCAAATATGAACCAAGTTTCAAACCACCATTCAAAGAGGCTAAAACATGTTGCGCCACCAAAATGTCACCACAATATAAAGGAATATTTCTTCCTAAAGTAAGCCAATTTCTCTGCAGTATGAATCTCAACATCTTCTTCAACCTACAGTGTTATAATATGATGCAAAGAAATATCTAAATTTCAAGCATGCAATGTTCAGATCACTGTTTAAGAAACTAAAACAACTTGAGCCATAAAAATCTCATGACTAAAATAGCACTCACTGTCTCCAACCAGGCCCAAAGGGATCTTCACCCTATGAAGTAATTTATATAAAATGATCACACCACTGTCTGAAGGGTCAAAATGTTTATGGCATTTAAACACAATGCTATACCATGAGACTACACTGCCTCTTTAATTAATAATTTTATTTGTTTATTGTTTTGCCTATTAATAAATGCCCACAAGAACCTAATGTGTATAATTTACTGATTTCTTAACCTTCTTAATCTTGTATTACAACCTTGGACTGTTTACCTTTAGATTTACCTTTTGCTTGAGCGCTGTGTTTGAAATATTTCTTGGACTTTATTTATCATATCACAGATTAGACTATCACTGCCTTGGATTACATGAACTGTGTGTATTTTAATAAACTCTGCACATAAACATACACAACTCTCATCCTTATTATGCATGCATTTAGAGAATACTTTATTGCACAATCATTAGTAAAATGGATTAGTTTAGGAGGAAGTTATTACAGGTAAAACAACTTAGAAAATTTCAGAAATAAAATCATTACAGTAGTTGATTATAACATGCAAATGTCAAGTACACCACCACCAAGTCTCCTGCACTGTATCCTGTGCATGTTTGCATATTTAAAACTTGCTCTGATTCCTTTTCAGACTGAAGAGCGGCCACGGGGGAGAAAGCTGGAGTCCCTCGAGTTATTCTGTCTAAAGCAGTAAAACAAACAGGGAAAAAGAATAGTATTAGTACTGCACATAAAATACCTTTCATACTGGATGTATGGTGCCAACCTGTTTAGGTAAACTGTACTTGAGATGTGAAGTAATTCAGATAAAAGATAAAAGATCATTTAATTGTAATTTTTAAAAAATGTATTTTTATATATAGTATATAAAGAATATTTTGGGAATGCTGTGTTTTTTGTATTGAATAACCTTTTATCAATAAGTAAAACATTTTATGCACTTTTTATGATTGTATCAGTCTTTCTTTATTTCTTTATGTCTCTCTTGTCTTTTAAGTGCTTCATTGTGACTTCAAATTGCACTTTTGTCATCAATATATAAATAATTAAAAATAATACAGGGTGTGTTGTAATCAAGGACAGAGTGGTATGACAGTGAAGTTGATTATTTTCCAATAACAGCACATATAGAGTTTTATTCCTTCTGTACAACAGCAATTTACAGCCAACTACAATTTTTTTTAAAACATTCATTAAAGCGCACCTATTATGGTTTTGAAACGTCCCTAATTTTGTTTCAGAGGTCTCATACAATAGATTTACATGCATCCAAGTTCAAAAAACACTTTAATGTGCTCATAATTTAAATTGTAGCATTAGATTTTTCCCTGCAGTGTCACAAACGACTCATTAAATGATCCGTTCTAAAGGATTCATTGTAAACTCCTCCTTTCAGAGAGCATACTCTGCTCTGATTGGTCAGATGTCCCAGTCTGTTGTGATTGGTCTACCGCTGTCAGCAAGCAGTCAATGAAGACCAGAGGCAGGCTTTTTTTTTTTTTTTTTTTTTTTTTAAACTATTTAGCTTTGTGCAGGAACTACTAACAACTGGAATTACTAACAACTCATTTAAGCTGTTCAGAATCAGCTCCTTCTTTTGGGAGTCAATATCTTCATTTGTCATGAGCTTTGATTTTTTAAACTTTGTAGATGTTTTTACATTCACAAACAGCTCTATAACACACTACATGTAAGGTAATATTTTAAAAAAACAAACAAACAAAAAAAGCATAATAGGTGCACTTTAACTGTTAGGGGTTGCACTACATCGCTGGCAGCCAACAGAGGGCGGAAGAAGCGCACACTGATGACTGTGTGGTAGAACTTAGTTGCCCACAATTCTCCAGGCTGATTACCCTGGATTGCCTGCACCTGCTAGTCAGGATACTTAAGGGCAGGCTTGGAACCAGCCCTCTGTCACACCTTTGTAGAGAAGTGTGGTATGGCCTGTCAGGGCTTTATCCATGGTAAGGTAAAAGAGTAGGAAAATAAGAATGACAAAAGAATTAGAAAAGAAACTGAAAAGAAATGCAGAACGACAGTGAGACAGTGGAGTAAATAAGGGCCAATAAAGATTAAAGTCATTGCCAGGAAAAGAGAAAGAAAAAATATAAGACAACTGTAACAAAGGGAGAAATAAGATAAAAAGTATCTCTGAAAAAAAAATTGTATATAAGTTTGTATATAATCTATATAGTTATATAATATAATAATATAATCTTTGGCATTTACACCTCTATTCGGTGGTCTTTGCTTTTCTAGAACTCAATTAAAAGATCTTGTATGGTAACACTACTTGTGTTGCTCTCCGTTTGATATATAGCTTTGCTTGTATTTCCTCCTTTGTAATTTGCTTTGGATAAAGCGTCTGCTAAATGAATAAATGTAAATGGAAGTATATACACTCACTGTCCAATTTATTAGTAACACCTGCACATTCATGCAGTTATCCAATCAGTCAATCATTTGGCAGCAGCACAATGCATAAAATCATGCAGATTAATGTCAAGAGCTTCAGTTAATGTTCACATCAAGCCTCAGAATGACATGTGAAAAAGTGTGATCCCTGACTTTAAATGTAGCATGGTTGTTGGTAACAGATGGTTTGATTATTTCAAAAGCTGCTAACCTCACAAGATTTTCACACACAGCAGTCTCTAGAGTTTACACAGAAATTTACATAGTTTGCACAAAACACACCAAAACATTTCCAAATTTGCATTTCACTCTGCAATTGGATATATATATCCAAGAGAGAGAGAACTTACAGTTAGACACAGATGTACACAACATTGAGGTACTTATAGGTGCCAACGCAGGGGTCAGAGAAGACAGTATTTGTAGCAGGCACCTGACAGGTGTGCTGTAGTTCACATCTGCAACAGAACAGAGGTTTGTTTTTAATTGTCTCCATCCATATCAGTAATGTATGTTAGTGATAATTGTCATGTATGGTAATGATAAAGATCACACTTCAATTAATATTTCTGTTACCTATCTACAACATTATATAGTGAGCTAGATGAGTAGCAGTTTGTGTTGGAGAGTTGACTGGGAGGTTGTCCTGAAGAACATGTGATAGAATCGGTTCGGCCATAGTTAGCGCTGATGATCCTTATACGGCGAAAACCTAAAATTAGAAGAATTAAGCACAAGGGAAAAGTGTAGACTATTAAAAATAAGCATCTGCAAAGAAAAGCATCACTATTCAGCTGTCCCAGAACATGAATTTATAGTTGGTGCTAATTGTCTTAAAATCTTTATTCTATAAAGGGTAGTATTTAATGCAATCTTTATCATACAATGTATAAACATATAAATATATATTATATAAAAGAGCACAAACCACATGTCAGCACAGCAGTGTTGCCTTCACAGGTCACAATTTCCCCTGCAAGAAACAGATTAATAACTTATTTTCTTTTTTAGGCAGCTATATTTTCTATGAAGTAATGGTGTGTGTGTGTGTGCGTGTGTGTGTGCGTGTGTGTGTGTTTATATAGCCTAAGATATTTTTCTGAAGAATGGAGGACATTTAAGCTTACTACAACGGTGCTGCAAATCATCATAACAGGTCATCCTGGTCTCTGAAATAGACAAATCATTAACACAGATTTTTGAGTAAGTGAACATGAAACATTCACTTGAGCTCTCTATGAAACTATTATCACATGATAGGTTATTTAAAATGTTCTGTTGGACTGCATTCAAATATTACCTCCAGAAACAAGTAAGCCAGAAGCCGCAATAAGTACTGTAAATAAAATCACACATTGTAGAATTATAAGTGGACATTAGAGGAAAATGTAGACATATAATGTTAACATTATATGTTGGTAGTAGTTGTCTTTTTTAAAGTATAAATCTTTCTTTTCTCTTAGCAAGATAATCATCTCTTGATTAGGGACAGAGTAATCCCACTGTCTGTGATGTGCAGGTTGTTATTTATTTATTTATTTATAATAATTTTTAAATTAATATATTTACACTTGTACTTATTTTCAGGAAAACACACTAAAATGCAGACAATTCTGCTCCAAATTAAACTGTAATAAAGAACTATCTGTATATGACCCATGAGTTGAGTATAAAAGCACAGAAAAAGACAGATTTTTGGTCACATCACATGATATTTTTGAATTTTAAATTTCAAAAATCAAAACAGACAGAATTGACCACCAAAGCAAAATTTCATTGTTTTCTTGGGGTCTTTCCATAAAACAAGACATCTTCTAAATGTTTCCAATAATCCTAGGCATGTTACTTTATATTTGTTTGTTTGGTTGTTTTTATTTTTGTTTTTGTTTTTTGCCATTGAACTCTTTGTCATTATTGTTGGTGACAACTGATTTCCTAAAATGAACAACTTTGGACAATTTTTCATTAGTATATTATGAAAGAATAAATGCATTGGTCAGTAATGCAAAACACATTTGAAATTATATCAAATATGGCAACATAAATATCTAAAAGGAGCAATTTCAAATAAGCTTTCAGAATTGCACCGATGGTTGGACAATTGCACCACATGATGTTTTGATTATTCTAATAAATGAAAAATGACCAATACATAAAAAGTATTAATTGTTTTATGTCTATTCATGTGTTTTAATGTTTCATTTAATGTTTAATTATTAAAAGGCAAAAAATAAATGATCATTAAAAAAGTATACAACACTACACAAACCCACATACAATGCATTCTGCTAATTGTTACACTGCTATTTCACATGTTGAGATGCAAGTGGTGTAATTTAACTTAACTTAACCCATGGATATAGACAAGCATGGAAGAAACTTACAGCTGAGTAGAGTGAGCTTCAGGAAGAGCATTGTGGTTCTGGATGAGTCTAAGCTTAAGCTGAAACCTCAAGTGCTGGAAAATATCTATTTATAATGAGGAAAGAAGTCATAAACAAAGCCAAAATACATCCTTGTACAAAAGAGACCAGCTGATAATTAGAAAATGCTAACCCAAACATATATTTGCTATTGCATCTCCCAGATATGTGCACACAATTTCAAACATAATTCAAATTCAATTTCAAAACTTGCATTTCATGAGAAACAGTGTACAATAATAATAATTTAAAAAATAATTATAATAATATTTAAATTATAAAATATATATATATATTTTTGACAAGGCAATAGCAATTCTCTCATTTTCCACTGCACTCTCTATGGAAGCTTGTTTCGGGCAGAAAATCTTATACAGATTTATGCAACTTTTTATCCTGCAATTGCAAGTTAATGTCATTCAATTGCCTCTTTATGTCTGCACCTACAAAGTAATATTTTACAATTGCAAACTTTTATCTCACAATAAAATGCAATTATCAGAGAATTGTGAATTTCCATTCTTCTGTTTCCCATAATCAAACAGTAAGGAAGCCAGGCACTCATGGTACTCATAGTGAAATATTCTTTTGTTGAAAAATAAAAAGTTGATATGTTATGTTGCTATGATATTATAACTTTGATATTAACTTGCTATTGTGGATATAAAGTCACAATTGCATGATATAATATCTTAATTAAGATGTAAAAATTCATAATTGCAAGAATATTATAAATCTGCATAATGTGGTTGTGAATACAATGTAATAAATTAACAAATTGTGTAGGCCTATCAGTACACATTTTACAGCTATTGCAACTCCAGTCAATGTATGATATGTACTATATGTGTACTGTATATGATATGCAAATTTGCTAAGTCAGCATGTTTGTGAAAGTCACAAACTCTCCCATCAGGTCTAGAAGCCCTTCATCCCAAAACAAGATAGAAAATTAGTTGTGAAATGCCTTTTTTTGTTTTTTGTTTAACACTGAGTGAGAATGTGCCACCAATACTACAAGTAGATACAGATTTTGATTGCAAAAATATGTTTAAAATAGCACTAGTTAGCATTTGAATTTGAATGAAGTCAAGAACATGCCGCATAGACAGAATAACACGAATGCTAATACTAATGGACTAGTACAGTACTATAGAGTACTTCTGAAAAGTGAGTGTCATATGGCTTTGGTTGCTTTGATAGAAATTATGCATGGCAATCAAATTATATATATATATGATAATATATATTTAAAACAAAATTATAATAAAAAAGCAAATGCTACAAAATATTAATTATATGATGAAATATTGTCACATATTTGGTTAAGCTATTAAGTTTGGCAAATTTTCAATTTTGACAAAACCTTCTGGTTCCTGTCCATCTGCTTCTTGTCTATTAATTATGTGGGACTGACATTTATTGTTAAAACCACATTATTGTAACTTAGGTTTTATTAGCTGAAATTTGATTAACCTGATTCGGTAGAATGTTTGTCTTGGAAAAATTTTTCATTTACAACAGTGAAATGAGAGTTTTTAAACATAGGAAAAATGGCATAATGCATTTTTTTGAAGGCCAACATTGTAAATTGGAACAAGTTAGAAATGTAAACATTATCTGAATTAGATTGTACTTAATTAAATTGCAATTATTTAGTTTGCACTCCTTTAGTTGGTACTTTCTACCCTCGCTTAAAGTCCGTTTTTTTGCATTAAAAGGGTCACAAAAAATAGTTAGTACTCTAATCTTGAATGAAAACACTCACAAGTGAAATAATTTATCATAGAGGCAACCTATGATGCATAACCCTTAAAATGCCATCTAATAAGTTATAGTCTAGTTCTTTTGCTGTTCTAGTTTCTTTTGTTTTCAATCCTTTTAACTCACCAAGATCGGGCTCAATCAGGTCTTGTCTTTTGTAGCTCTTTGGTTCGATCAACAGCTTTCAGATTTTGGTCTATAAACTCTATTCCTAGATGAGATGTTACACCATGAAGGTCTCGGCGCCCTGTACATTGAATGTGCAGTTGTACCATCTATTTATTGGCACCTGGCCTTGACTTAATCAGAAGATGCTCAGAGAGTACAGACAGATGGGCACCAGCAGCCCAGTCAAATATAAACATACAGCAAAACATCTATTAAAGCAAAGCAGTAAGAAAATGTGAATTTCCCTCTGGGGAATCTAAATAAATAAATAAATAAATAAATCTAAATAAGTATGAAAAGTGTCAAAGGTCACAGCACAACAGACACTTATTCACAAAATATGGAGCAATTCCAAATAGTCCTCCTGCAGAGGTGTCAACATTGCTAACAAGAAAATCCTAGTGAAAATTTTACCAAAAAGGCTAGTATATGTTGGTGGTGTGTGCTAACAGCATGAATGATAAAACATGTATTATTGAAATGATGTTTAACTGCAATCTACAGAAATATTTGGCTGTTTTAGCCAACAAATAGGTATTTAAGCTCATTTTTTAATTGTATAGGTTTGTATACATAATCTTATTATTCTTATTCATATTATTTTATTAAAATATGTTATTGTCTGGTCTGCTGTCAGGTCCCTTGTACAATACATCCCGTTAAATGATAAAGAAATACACAGCACTTGTCCTTTTATACAGTACTTTGTTCTGATCACTGAGAATGCAGATTTTGTTGTAGCAAGTGGTCAAAATAGTAAATGCTATGGCTAAACTGTAGATGTTGTCACCTGTGATTAATGTGATGTGTGTCCAAACTTCACTTAATGATGGAGAATAACAATTAATTCCAGTTGAGTAAGATTAAGTAAAATAGCTAACTCAGCTGAATAACCTTCAGTGCTATCAGGACACTTTAGAAATAAACATTTCTAGATAAAATGTAACACCATGAAACTCTCATGACCATCTGTTTATTTACACCTGACCTTGACTTAATCAAACGACATACAAAAAAGTAAAGAAGGCATTGAAAAATCGCCTTTATTGTTTAACCTTTTGATCTTTTGTAAAAAAATAAAAAATAAAAAAAAATCACAAAAATACTCTGCTCTCATGGATATCAAACAATTGCAAACACAACACAGGTTTGTCAAAAAAATCTTTGTTAAATATAGATGTGCAACAATTATTGGAACCCCTGTGAATTCATATGAGAAAAATATATTTGAAGTATATTCCCACTGATATTTTAAAACAAAAATTGAGTACGCCTGGTTGACTAGGAACAGGAAATTGTTAAACCATGACTTCACAGGGGTATAAATATGAGGTAACACATGAGCCAAATTGCTTTTGTCACTCACAACAATGGGTAAGGCCAAGGAATATAGCGGCAAAAGGTGTTGAACTTAACAAAATGGGAAGTGGCTATAAGAGAGAATGTATATATATGTATATATATATATATATATATATATATATATATATATATATATATACACACACCTACTAACCACTACTAATCATCCCTGGACAAGTGAACCACACAAGACTTCACATGTTCAGATTTATAATAAGTGATGTAAGGGAGAAGTCAGCTTTTAGTCAAACAGAGTTGCAGGATTCACTAGAGCTGCAAACCATTAACACATGCGTGATAAAGTCCAGGCAGCATCATCACTAACTAACCTGTGTCCACTGCCTAATTTACACAAGTGCATTGCAAATCAGGCAAGGGATGTGGATTATGGGAATCACACAACAAAAATAACTTAAGAAGGCCTTGCTCCTGACTTGAATGCCACTGAATATTTATGGAGAATTTTGAAAATATGAGTCCATCAGAGTGACCCCCATAACCATGGGGAATTGAAGATGATTTGCCAAGAAGAAATGGCAAGAATCTATTTATTTTCTATATTATTGAGCACTTGACATTTATTGCCTTTGCACAAATCCCCATAATAAACTAATGTGTGTAATTTGCTGATGTCTTAGCTGTGACTGCTTATATGACAACCTTGAACTGTTTATCTCTTTTCTGCATTTAGATTACATTTTGCTCCTGTCTGCTTGAACACTGTGTTTAAATGTTTATTGAATTACAGATTGGACAGTAAACTCTGCACATGAATTCACACAACATCCATCCCTGTTATACTTGTATTTAGAGGACACTTTATTGTACATCATTAGTAAACAGCAGATAAGTAATCTTCAGAAATAAAATCTTTACAGCAGTTGATTATATAACATGCAAATATTAAGTAGAAAATAGGTGTGCGTATATTTAGATATGAGTGAGATGGAGGCGACACTAGCAAGGAAACAATCTACTAGACTACATGAGGAAGAAACCTTGAGGGTATTCTTGACTTTTATCAAAACACTCTTCTTGGAACATTAGATAAATTGGGACAGTTAGTAACATTTATTTTCTAGCCTGATAAGTAAAAGTCAAAACATATAGGACCTTGCAGTGGAAGTGCTTGATATAAACAACATGTCTGTGATATCATATAAGGGGGTATGTCAGCCTTCTAGCAAAAGCTGGCCTCAAAAATATTGGCATTGGCAAAAATGATTTTATGTGCATTAAATTATTTTATTTTTTTAATAAAGTATTTAAATAAGCAGGGGATTAAGGTAGACTGGGAAATCAAGAAAATTACTTTGGCATACTATTTAATATGCAGAGATTTTGATTAGTGTAATGTATTCATATAATTTTAGAGATTGATGTTGATAGATAGATAGATAGATAGATAGATAGATAGATAGATAGGACATAAATGATATTTTTATGTAGGTATAATTACATAAATATAAATATATAATTATATATTTATGGAATATTTTCTACTGTGGATTTTACTTCATCTTTTTATACTGATTTTTGAAAAGGATTGGTTATGAATTAGGACACTTCTGGAGATTTTTCTAGACCCTCTAATTGTATTAAAAATTCTAAATTCTAAGTTAGAAGAAGAAGAAGCCTTTATTTGTCACATATACATTAAAGCACAGTGAAATATCCCTTTGTAAATCCCAGCTTTTTAGGAAGTTGGGGTCAGAGCGGAGGGTCAGCCATGATACGGCACCCCTGGAGCTGTGAAAAGTTGTATTTATTGTTTAATCTTGTGATATTTTGTGCAAACATTTCACAAACATACTCTGCTCTCATGGATATCAAACAATTGCAGGTTTATCAAAAAAATATCTTAAATATAAATGTATTTAAGATAGGTGTACAACAATGATTGGCACGCCTATGAATTCATATGAGAAAAATATATTTGAAGTGTATTCCCATTTATATTTTACTTTTTTTAGAACATCTGCATGACTAAGAAGAGGAAATTGTTCAAGCATAACTTCCTGTTTCACACGGGTATAAATATGAGGTAACAATGGGTAAGACCAAGGAATATAGCTGTGATGTGCGGCAAAAGGTTGTTGAGCTTCACAAAATGGGAAGATTTTGTATTTTTTGTTCTAAAAATAGCACAAGCATCTTCTTCTTCTAACTTAGAATTTAGAATTTTTAATACAATTAGAGGGTCTAGAAAAATCTCCAGAAGTGTCTATAAGAAAATAGCACAAGCATTGAAAATGCCCATTTCCACCATCAGGGCAATAATTAAGAAGTTCCAGTCAACTGGAAATGTTATGACTCACCCTGAAATTGGACGTGTGTCTACATTGTCTCAATGCACTGTGAAGAGGATGGTTCAAGTGGCCAAAAAATCTCCAAGGATCACAGCTGGAGAATTGCAGAAGTTAGTTGCATCTTGGGGTCAAAAAATCTCCAAAACTACAATCCGAAGTCACCTACATCACCACAAGTTGTTTGGAAGTGTTTCAGGAAAAAAAATATATACTCTAATCCAAAAACAAACTCAAGCATCTTCAGTTTGCCAGACACAACTGGAACTTCAAATGGGATCGGGTTCTATGGTCAGATGAAACCAAAATTGAGCTTTTTGGCAATAAACCCCAGAGTTGGTTTTGGTGCACACAGAGAGGTAGCCATATGGAAAAGTATCGCATGCCCACAGTTAAATATGGTGGTGGCCATTTTTCTGCCAGAGGACCTGGACATTTTGTTAGGATACATGACATCATATCAACAGACATTAAATGAAAACCTTACTGCCTCTGTCAGAAAGTTTAAAATGGGCCATGGTTCTATCTTCCAGAAGGACAATGATCCAAAACATACATCAGAATCAACACAAAAATGGTTTACTGACTCCAAGATCAAGATCCTGCCATGGCCATCAGTCCCCTTACTTGAAACCCATATAAAACATGTGGGGTGTACTGAAGAGTCCACCAGCGTGGACCTCGAAATTTGAAGGATCTAGAGAGATTCTGTATGGAGTAACGGTTTAAGATCCCTTTCCATGTATTCTCCAACCTCATCAGACATGATATGAGAAGCTGTTATCTTGGCAAAGGGGGGTAGCAGAAAGTATTGACTAAAAGGGTGCCAATAACTGTTGCACACAATATTTAACTTTTTTTGTCAAACCTGTGTTTTGTTTGCTATTCTTGCATATCAATGAGAGCTGAGTATTTTTGTGAATTTTATTAACAAAAGATCAAAAGGTTAAACAATAAAGACAATTTTTCACAGCAATCTTTGCTCATATTTACCAAGGGTGCCAATATTAATGGAGGGCACTGTACATATGTATGATTGTATTTAATTTAAATCAGGACTCAAGACTGAGTTCTTTTTTTTTTTTCAAGCACGCTTCCTGGAATGGTCCACAAAGGACAGGTGTCTTCTGCAAATTGTAGGTTTACAAACATTCATTTTTCATAAAAATGTAATGTTCCAATGAAATGTTTGAATGACATTAAAGAAAGTAGCATTTTAAAAATCAGACCACTTTTTAACTAATAATAATAATAATAATAATAATAATAATAATAATAATAATAATAAATGAAGGCAGTCTTGTCTAGGAACAAGAACAAGAAACAAGAACTAAATGGGACAGCCAGGTGAGTTTCCAGGGGAACTATAGCAGGAGCGTTTCACCCTTTTACAACTATAGATATAACATTGTGCCTGTAGAGGTCACTCAGTAGTCACTGTCTTTTAAATTCTGTGCTCTGTATGGAACTGTTATGGAAATGTTGTATAAAATACCTAATTTGCAAATATGAACCAAGTTCAAACCACCATTCAAAGAGGCTAAAACATGTTGTGCCACCAAAATGTCACCATAATATAAAGGAATATTTCTTCCTAAAGTAAGGCAATTTCTCTGCAGTATAAATCTCAACACCTTCTTCAACCTACAGTGTTATAATATGATGCAAAGAAATATCTAAAATTCCAACATGCAATGTTCAGACCACTGTTTAAGAAACTAAAAAACTTGAGCCATAAAAATCTCACAATTAAAATAGAATTGTCTCCAACCAGGCCCAAAGGGATCTTCACCCTATGAAGTATGTTATATAAAATGATCACACCACTGTCTGAAGGGTTTAAATGTTTATGGCATTTAAACACAATGCTATGCCACCAGACCACACTGCCTCTTTAATTATTTTTTTTTATTTATTGTTTTGCTTATTAATAAATGCCCACAAGAACCTAATGTGTATAATTCACTGATTTCTTAAACTCCTTAATCTTCTTAAGCTTGAGCGCTGTGTTTGAAATATTTAATGGACTTTATTTATCATATCACAGATAAGACTATCACTGCCTTGGATTACATGAACTGTGTGTATTTTAATAAACTCTGCACATAAACATACACAACTCTCATCCTTGTTATGCGTGCATTTAGAGAATACTTTATTGCACAATCATTGGTAAAATGGATTAGTTTAGTAGGAAGTTATTACAGGTAAAAGCAACATGGTACATTTCAGAAATAAAATCATTACAGCAGTTGATTATATAACATGCAAATGTTAAGTACACCGCCACCAAGTCTCCTGCACTGTATCATGTGCATGTTTGCATATTTAAAACTTGCTCTGATTCCTTTTCAGACTGAAGAGCGGCCACGAGGGAGAAAGCTGGAGTCCCTCAAGTTATTCTGTCTATAGCAGTAAAACAAACAGGGAAAAAGAATAGTTATAGTATTGCATATAAAATACCTTTCATACTGTATATACTGTGCCAACCAGTTTGGGTAAACTGTCCTTGAGATGTGAAGTAATTCAGATTAAAGATAAAAGATCATTTAATGAAAAAAAGTTAACATTTTTTTATATTATTATTATTATTATTATTATTATTATTATTATTATTATATGTTGTGTTTTTTTGTGTTTATATGTTGTGTATTGATTTTATCAATACCTTTTATCAATAAGTAAAATATTTTATGCACTTTTTATGATTGTATCAGTCTCTCTTTATTTACTTATACCTATCTTGCCTTTAAAATTCTTCATTGTGACTTGAAATTGCACTTTTGGCATCAATTTAATGTAAAGAATTAAAAATGACAGGGTGTGTTGTAATCAAAGACAAAGTGGTATGACAGCGAAGTTGATTATTTTTCAATAACAGCAAATGTAGACTTTTATTCCTTCTGTAAAACAGCAATTTACAGCCAATTAGAATAAAATAAAAACAAATAAATAAACAAAAAATAAAAAAACATTCATCAAGTCTAAGAGGCCGCGCTACATCGCCGGCAGCCAGCAGAGGGCGGAAGAGGTGCACAGTGATAACTGTGTGGAAGAACTCAGTTGTGATCGAGTCTCCAGGCTGAGTACTCTGGATTGTCTGCACCTGCTAGTCAGGATATTTAAATCAGTGGTTTTCAAAGTGGGGGCCGCCAGGGGGCGCCCGGGGGGCCTCAACAATTTGGTGTGGAAAAATAAATAAATACATGATTATCATATATATATATATATATATATATATATATATATATATATATATATATATTAAAATCACATTTGCTATACCTAACTTTCTAATTGCTAAACAGACAAAACATCAACGTAAAATAAAGGTGGCTGTATTCAGAAGTCTGTATTTTTAATGTGTTTTAAAGACATCTTGCAAAAGGGGGGCCTCGGTCAAATGTTAATGCAATTTGGGGGGCCTTGCCCTGGAAAAGTTTGGGAACCCCTGACTTAAGTAAGCCTTGGAGCCAGCCCTCCATCACACCTTTGAATAGGAGTGAATGCTACGGTCTGTTAGGGCTTTACCCTTGTAAAGGTAAAAGAATAGGAAAATAAGAATAACAAAAGAAATAGAAAAGAATCTGAAAAGAAAAGCAGAAAGAAAGTGGAGGAAATAAGGGACAATAAAGATTTAAGTCATTGCCAGGAAAAGAGAAAGAAACTAAGACAAAAATATAAGGCAACTGAAACAAAGGGAGAACTAACAGATAAAAAGTATCTCTGAATTGTTTTTATATATAAGTATATACACTCACTGTCCGATTTTTTAGTAACACCTGCACATTCATGCAGTTATCCAATCAGCCAATCATTTGGCAGCAGCACAATGCATAAAATCATGCAGATACAGGTCAAGAGCTTCAGTTAATGTTCATGTCAAACATCAGAATTAAATGTGAAAAAGTATGATCTCTGACTTTTAATGTAGCATGGTTGTTCATACCAGATGGGCTGGTTTGATTATTTCAGAAACTGCTAACCTCAAGGGATTTTCACACACAGCAGTCACTAGAGTTTACACAGAATTTCACATAGTTGGCACAAAAGACACCCAAACATTTATCTAAACTTTAATTTTACCAATATGTGTGTGTGTGTGTATATATATATATATATGTATTAGAGAGCGAGAGCAAGCGAAAACTTACAGTTAGACACAGATGTACACAACTTTGAGGTACTTATAGGTACCAAAGCAGGGGTCAGAGAAGACACTATTTGTAGCAGGCACCCGACAGCTGCGCCTTCCTTTACATCTGCAACAGAACAGAGGTTTGTTTTTAATTGTCTCCATCCATATCAGTAATGTATGTTAGTGATAATTGTCATGTATGGTAATAATAAAGATCACACTTCAATTACTATTTCTGTTACCTAACTACAACATTATATAGTGAGCTAAATGAGTAGCAGTTTGTGTTGGAGAGTTGTCTGGGAGGTCGTCCTAAAGAACATGTGATGGAATCGGTTCGGCCATAGTTAGCGCTGATGATCCTTATATGGCGAAAACCTAAAATTAGAAGAATTAAGCACAAGGGAAAAGTGTAGACTATTAAAAATAAGCATCTGCAAAGAAAAGCATCACTATTCAGCTGTCCCAGAACATGAATTTATAGTTGGTGCTAATTGTCTTAAAATCTTCATTCTATAATGGGTAGTATTTAATGCAATCTTTATCATACAATGTATAAACATATAAATATATATTATATAAAAGAGCACAAACCACATGTCAGCACAGCAGTGTTGCCTTCACAGGTCACAATTTGCCCTGCAAAAAAAACAGATTAGTAGCTTATCTTCTTTTTTTTAATAGTTGTGACAGCTATATTTTATATGACGCAATGTCTCTCTCTGTGTGTGTGTGTGTGTGTGTGTGTGTGTGTGTGTGTGTGTGTGTGTGTGTGTGTGTTTATATATCCTAAAATATTCTTCTGGAGAATGGATGACATTTAAGCTTACTACAACGGTGCTGGAAATCATCATAACAGGTAATCCTGGTCCCTGAAATAGACAAATCATTATTATAAAAAATATATTATAAACAGATTTTTGAGTAAGTGAACATGAAACATTCACTTGAGCTCTCTATGAAACTATTATCACATGATAGGTTATTTAAAATGTTCTGTTGGACTGCATTCAAATATTACCTCCAGAAACAAGTAAGCCAGGAGCCGCAATAAGTACTGTAAATAAAATCACACATTGTAGAATTATAAGTGGACACTTGAGGAAAATGTAGAATATCGCATTTGAACCATGCTAAAAATTCTCCTATTCAGCTAATTAGTAATACAATAGGGCAATGTTAACATTATATTTTGGTAGTAGTTGTCTTTTTTAAAGTACAAATCTTTCTTTTCTCCTAGCAAGATAATCAGCTCTTGCTTAGGGACAAAGTTTTGTTCACTGTCTGTGATGTTTTTGATGATGTTTTTTAAATTTATAATAATTTTTAAATTAAAATATTTACAAATGTACTTATTTGCAGTAAAACACACTGAAGATGCAGACAATTCTGCTCCAAATTAAACTGTAATAAAGAACTATCTGTATATGACCCATGAGTTGATTATAAAAGCACAGAAAAAAGACAGATTTTTGGTCACATCACATGATATTTTTGAATTTTAATTTTCAAAAACCAAAACAGACAGAATTGACCACCAAAGCAAAATTTCATTGTTTTCTTGGGGTCTTGCCATAAAACAAGACATCTTCTAAATGTTTCCAATAATCCTAGGTATGTTACTGTATGTTTTTATTTTTATTATTTTGCCATTGAATTCTTTATGTCATTATTGTTGGTGACAGCTGATGACATTTCCTAAAATGAACAACTTTGGACAATTTTTCATTAGTAGATTATGAAAGAATAAATGCATTGGTCAGTAATGCAAAACACATTTGAAATGATATCAAATATGGCAAAATAAAAATCTAAAAGGAGCAATTTCAAATAAGCTTTCAGAATTGCACCAATGGTTGGATGATTACACCACATGATGTTTTGATTATTCTAATAAATGAAAAATGACCAACACATAAAAAGTATTAATTGTTTTATGTCTATTCTTGTGTTTTAATGTTTCATTTAATGTTTAATTATTAAAATGCAAAAAATAAATGATAGACAGAAAAAGTCTGCAACACTACACAAACCCACATACAGTACATTCTGCTAATTGTTACACTGCTATTTCACATGTTGAGATGCAAGTGGTGTAATTTAACTTAACTTAACCCATGGATATAGACAAGCATGGAAGAAACTTACAGCTGAGTAGAGTGAGCTTCAGGAGGAGCATTGTGATGCTGGATGAGTCTAAGCTTAAGCTGAAACCTCAAGTGCAACAGTGCTGGAAAATATATATTGAAAAATTATAATGAGGAAAGAAGTCATAAACAAAGCTAAAATACATCATTGTACAAAAGAGACTGGCTGATAATTATAAAATGCTAACCCAAACATATATTTGCTATTGCATCTTCCATGTATGTGCACACAATTTCAGACAATTCAAATTCAACTACAAAACTTATATTTACAGTTGCATTTCTTGAGCAACAATGTACAATGGGAAAAATAGCAATTCTCTCATTTTCCACTGTACTTTATATGCACTTTAGTTGGATTAAAAGGGTCACAAAATATAGTTACTACTCTAATCTTGAATGAAAACTCTCACAAGTGAAATAGAGGCAACTGTATCTATTTAGTTTATACATCTGGAAGATATGTATCATTAATCAATGCCCTCTAATTTGAGTTTGGCTTAAGATAACTAATACACTATTAATATTCAACATGTTCAAAAACTTTTCTTAGATATGGATGTGTAAGTGCTACACACTACCTGTGATGCATAACCCTTAAAATGCCATCTAATAAGTTATAGTCTAGTTCTTTTGCTGTTCTAGTTTCTTTTGTTTTCAATCCTTTTAACTCACCAAGATTGGGCTCAGGTCTTGTCTTTTGTAGCTCTTTGGTTAGATGAACAGTTTTTAGATTTTAGTCTATAAAATCTATTCCTAGACGAGATGTTACACCATGAAGGTCTCGACGCCCTGTACATTGAGTGTGCAGTTGTACCATCTATTTATTAGCACCTGGCCTTGACTTAATCAGAAGATGCTCAGAGAGTACAGACAGATGGGCACCAGCAGCCCAGTCAAATCTAAACATACAGCAAAACATCTATTAAAGCAAAGCAGTAAGAAATTGTGAATTTCCCTCTTTGGAATCTAAATAACTAAATAAATAAATAAAAAGTGTCAAAGGTCACAGCACCACAGACACCTACACCTTAATAATAGATCAGTACATAAAAATGTAAAATTATGAAAAATGTCATAGACCTTGTACGATACATCCTGAAAATAATGTTAAATGGCAACCCACATTCTTTCACTCTTTGCTTTCGTTAATAAACGTCCTGTTTAACGAAAAAGAAATACATAGCACTTGTTCTTTCATACAGTATTTTGTTCTGATCACTGAGAAAGCAGATTTTGTTGTAGCAAGTGGTCAAAATAGTAAATGCTATGGCTAAACTGTAGATGTTGTCACCTGTGATTAATGTGATGTGTGTTCAAACTTTACTTAATGATGGAGAATAACAATTAATTCCAGCTGCTTGAGATTAGGTAAAATAAGCTAACTCAGCTTAATAACCTTCAGTGCTATCAGGCCACTTTACAAATAAACATTTGTGTATAAAATCACTTTGACATCTAGATTAAATGTAACACCATGAAGGTCTCATGAGCATCTGTTTATTTGCACCTGACCTTGACTTAATCAAAAGACATACACAAAGAAAGTACAGATAGATGGGCACAAGCATCTGACTGAAATACAAACATGTCTGAAAACATCTAGCAAAGCAAACAAGTGGGATATATGTATAGGATATACAGTATCTCACAAAAGTGAGTACGTCCCACACATTTTTGTAAATATTTGATTATATTTTTACATGTGACAACACTGAAGAAATGACACTTTGCTACAATGTAAAGTAGTGAGTGTACAGCTTGTGTAACAGTGTAAATTTGCTGTCCCCTCAAAATAACTCAACACACAGCCATTAATGTCTAAACCGCTGGCAACAAAAGTGAATACACCCCTAAGTGAAAATGTCCAAATTGGGCCCAATTAGCCATTTTCCCTCCCCGGTGTCATGTGACTTGTTAGTGTTACAAGGTCTCAGGTGTGAATGGGGAGCAGGTGTGTTAAATTTGGTGTCATCGCTCTCACACACCCTCATACTGGTCACTGGAAGTTCAACATGGCACCTCATGGCAAAGAACTCTCTGAGGATCTGAAAAAAAGAATTGTTGCTCTACATAAAGATGGCCTAGGCTATAAGAAGATTGCCAAGACCCTGACACTGAGCTGCAGCATGGTGGCCAAGACCATACAGCGGTTTAACAGGAGAGGTTCCACTCAGAACAGGCCTCGCCATGGTCGACCAAAGAAGTTGAGTGCACATGCTCAGCGTCATATCCAGAGGTTGTCTTTGGGAAATTGATGTATGAGTGCTGCCAGCATTGCTGCAGAGGTTGAAGGGGTGGGGGGTCAGCCTGTCAGTGCTCAGACCATACGCCACACACTGCATCAAATTGGTCTGCATGGCTGTCATCCCAGAAGGAAGCTTCTTCTAAAGATGATGCACAAGAAAGCCCGCAGTTTGCTGAAGACAAGCAGACTAAGGACATGGATTACTGGAACCATGTCCAAGATAAACTTATTTGGTTCAGATGGTGTCAAGTGTGTGTGGCGGCAACCAGGTGAGGAGTACAAAGACAAGTGTGTCTTGCCTACAGTCAAGCATGGTGGTGGGAGTGTCATGGTCTGTGGCTGCATGAGTGCTGCCGGCACTGGGGAGCTACAGTTCATTGAGGCAACCATGAATGCCAACATGTACTGTGACATACTGAAGCAGAGCATGATCCCAGCAAGTATTCCAGCATGATAACGACCCCAAACACACCTCCAAGACGACCACTGCCTTGCTAAAGAAGCTGAGGGTGAAGGTGATGGACTGGCCAAGCATGTCTCCAGACCTAAACCCTATTGAGCATCTATGGGGCATCCTCAAACGGAAGGTGGAGGAGCACAAGGGCTCTAAAATCCACCAGCTCCGTGATGTCGTCATGCAGGAGTGGAAGAGGACTCCAGTGGCAACCTGTGAAGCTCTGGTGAACTCCATGCCCAAGAGGGTTAAGGCAGTGCTGGAAAATAATGGTGGCCACACAAAATATTGACACTTTGGGCCCAATTTGGACATTTTCACTTAGGGGTGTACTCACTTTTGTTGCCAGCGGTTTAGACATTAATGGCTGTGTGTTGAGTTATTTTGAGGGGACAGCTCTCACTACTTTACATTGTAGCAAAGTGTCATTTCTTCAGTGTTGTCACATGTAAAGATATAATCAAATATTTACAAAAATGTGAGGGGTGTACTCACTTTTGTGAGATACTGTATATCCACTAATATTGGCACCCTTGGTAAATAAGCAAAGAAGGCTTTGAAAATTTGTCTTTATTGTTTAATCTTTTGATTTTTTTTTTTTTTTTTTAGAAAAGAATGTTTAAATGTTTATTGGACTTTGTTTATTGAATTACAGATTGAACGGTAAACTCTGCACATGAATTCACACAACTTCCATCCCTGTTATACTGGTATTTAGAGGACACTTTATTGCACAATCATTTGTAAACAGCAAATAAGTAAGCTTCAGAAATAAAATCTTTACAGCAGTTGAATATATAACATGCAAATATTAAGTACACCTACACCAAAACTCCTGCACTGTATCATTTGCATAGTTGCAAGTTTAAAATAACCGGTCTTAATCCTTTTCAAACTGAAGAGAGGCCACTGTGGAGAAATCTGAGTTCCCTCAAGTCATTCTGCTGTATGGTCTTGGCCACCGTGCTGCAGCTCAGGGTCTTGGCAATCTTCTTATAGCCTAGGCCATCTTTATGTAGAGCAACAATTCTTTTTTTCAGATCCTCAGAGAGTTCTTTGCCATATAAATGTATATATGTAAATCATATATATATAATCAAAACATATTAAATCAAAACCTACTCATAATACACAATTGTAAATTTGTTTATCCTATTTCTATATTTGTTTAAAAATTTATATAGCACTTTTAACAATAGACACTGTCACAAAACACCTTTATAGAACTCAGCATGTAGGTGTGCGTATATTTAGATATGAGCAAGACAGAGGCGACACTAGCAAGGAAACAATCTACTAGACTACATGAGGAAGAAACCTTGAGAGTCTTTTATCAAAATACTCTTCTTGGAACATCAGATAAATTGGAACAGTTGACAGCATTTATTTTCTAGCCTGATACGTGAAAGTCAAAACATATATGACCTTGCAGTGGAAGTGCTTGATATAAACAACATGACTGTGATATCATATAAGGGGGTGTGTCAGCATTCAAGCAAAAGTTGACCTTAAAAATATTGGCATTGGAAAAATGATTTTGTGTGCATTATATTATATGCATATATTTTTATAAAGTATTTAAATAAGCAGGGGACTAAGGTAGACTGGGAAATCAAGAAAATTACCTTGTCATACTCTCAAGATTTCCCCTCGAGCTAGCGCTGCAGTGTTGTAGATATTAAATGAAAACCTGACTGCCTCTGCCAGAAAGCTTAAAGTGGGCCGTTTTTGGATCTTCCAACGGGACAATGATCCAAAACATACATCAAAATCAACACAATAATGGTTTACTAACCACAAAATCAAGGTCCTGCCATGGACATCCCAGTCCCCTGACTTAAATGCACAGAAAACCTGTGGAGTGAACTGAAGAGGAGATTCCACCAGCGTGGACCTCAAAATTTGAAGGATGTGTAGAGATTCTGTATGGAGAAACTGGTCTCAGATCCCTTGCCATGTATTCTCCAACCTCATCAGGCATTATAGGAGAAGCTGTTATCTTGGCAAAGGGAGATAGCACAAATTATTGACTCAAAGGGTGCCAAAAATTGTTGTACACCTATAATTAACAAAGATATTTTTTTCAACAAACCTGTGTTTTGTTTGCAATTGTTTGATATCCATGAGAGCTGAGTATTTTTGTGAATTTTATTAACAAAAGATCAAAAGGGTAAAGATGCATGTGAGATTTAATTTATTGGTGCTTGTGCACTTTGGCACAGTCAGTGGGCAGTAACGTAAAACTTAAATAAACAGAAATGCAGCTCTTCAGGTTGCTCAGCACTTATCCTGCTCAGCTTCAGAATTTACTGAGAGAGAAAGCATAAATAAGGCATTACGAGCACTACCAAAGTGAATCGAGCTACTACAAACTGTCACCATCATCATCCTCAATCTTAACCAAATCATTCAGAAACTGAGAGTGACTACATTTAACTCGAGTGAGATTCATCAGAGGGTTTTAGTTAAGCACTGGCTGTTTCACTATTATTTTTCGAAGTTCATGGCGGCCAAATGAAATGTGGCCACGAGTCGGATTTGACCCATGAGCCTTGTGTTTGCCACGAGCTCTAAACACTAACTAGCTAGTTAGCCACTATTTTTCCCATTTTAATTACATTAACAAGCAGAATAAAAAAAAGTGGACAAACTGACTAGATCCAAATAATTAAGTTGGTTTTTATCCATTTCTCCTCTTTCTTTTCTTTTTTTTTTTTTTTGCATTTTTAAGCTTGAGGTAGATATGAACACTTCATGATCTGTGCTTCTTCTTGATCTTTATTTATATCTGACTTTGGTTATGTTAATTACCAATTCTTTTCACACCACACCCTGTAACTGTATGATAGACAACCCTCTTGATAGTAAAGTGTGCTTTTTTTGCCTATCTGTTTTAAAAATCATGGGGCCCCCCTAAGCAACCACTTACACTGCTTATAGCAAGACATGGCCCTGGTATTACTGTATATTGTCATATTGTCCAGCTCTAGTTGCTAGATGGCTAGATGTAAAAATGGCTTACATTTGTTTAATAAAAACTTCATAATATATATTTCTTACAGTGGGAATACTGTACTACTGCTCTGTGTCTAAAACCCTAATATGTAATAAGTTTCTTCTTTGTAGATCAAAGAAAGCAGTGAGATAAATTTCAGCTAGTGCCACAAGGTGGCATCAAACTGTCTGCAAAAAAAAGCCACTGTAGGTAAATATGGCCTGTGGAAGAGGACAGCAAATACAATTGAACAAGCATTAATATGAGTGACTAATATGACTCATAACTTGAGTGAGCAGTGAGTGCAGTGCATCCACATTTAAACCAGATTAAAACTGTACCTTATTAAAATAAATCAATACCAACTTGATAACGAGGTGAGTCCCTTCAAAATAAATACAAAACAAGTGGACAGCCACAGATTTGGTCCATCCATCCGTCTTCAACCACTTACTCCTTTTCAGGGTCACGGGGAACCTGGAGCCTATCCCAGGGAGCATCAGGCACAAGGTGGGGTACACCCTGGACAGGGTGCCAGTCCATCGCAGGGCACACAATCACACACACATTAGACACACCAATCAGCCTACCATGCATGTCTTTGGACTGGGGGGAGAAAACCAGAGTACCCAGAGGAAACCACAGGGAGAATATGCAAACTCCGCACATACAGAGCCACGGGAATCAAACCCCGACCCTGGCAGCGTGAGGCGAATGTGCTAACCACTAAGCCACCGTGTGCCCCCACAGATTTGATTTTGGTTCAAAATTATTTTAGTGTGCTTTCTTGGCATAACTTAATGAATTTTGTTTCTGCAAGGCAAAAACATATTTTTTTCATTTGTCAATTCTTTCTTATTAACGTTCCAAAATAAAAGTTTAACCCCCACGTTAAAGAGACAGTGCAGTAACTGAACTGGGAATATGTTTGTTTTATTCAGTATGTTGTTTTTGCTGCTTTGCTCACTCTGGGATATTACTAGGGCTGAGTAAAAAATATCAATTCTCTGATTTTAATCAATCTTCAATATAAGGAAATGATATCGATGAGCTTTACTTGAAAGAATATTATCTGTAGTTCGCCTCTCGTCCTGAACATGTCGCCATCTTTCATGTTTTGAATTTTGGAAACGGTTTTATTTCTTAAATGTTTTAAGTTGTTAATGAATTTCTCTGTTCCACATTTACAATGTTTTTTTTTGTTGTTGTTGTTGTTGTTTTTTTATAGTAAAGTGTATTGTGCAGTTTGTGTTTACCTTGTGTACACTATATGCACATATTTATGATTTCTTGTTACAATGTTTGTTACTCAAAGTAAAAAGTAATTAAACATAATTGTGTGGGCCCTATTGTTAATGTAAATGTGTATTTCAGTAATATAGCTAAATAGGAGAATTTCAGTTACCAGCATTTATGTTAAAACATGGATTCCATGCCAGCAAAACTAACATTTTAAATGAAATATTGATAAGTAATCAATTTTGAATCGAAGTGAAATCAAAATTGAATCAAAACCATATAAATAAGAATCGAATCGCCAATTGGTTGCAATACCCAGCCTTACTACTTACCCAGCCGCTATTATCTATACGCCAAAATGAATTCATGTGAGATTATGTTGTTGACAACTGCAAAATACATAATTACAACATTCAATCAAATTTTTATGCTTTTGCTAAATATTGAGGAACACAGAAAACACATTGTATAACAATAACATGTTGTTTGTTAATAACAGCCTAATTTGAGTAATCAACTGACAAAACCACAATACAACAAGCTAGCTGCATTACAACAAGGTGTGCATTATAACTGACATATAGTTGTACACTTTACAGTTGGTTGTGTGACTGTAAATCATTCCCTTCAAATGCTCTTGAGCTTTAAATTATGGTATATTTTGTGTATGGGCCCGTTCGGTAGTGAAATTCATATCAAATTTACATGTGATTTAATAGCTTAATTTCTTAAATATCAAAAATCTAAAAGGTGTGCGTCATACCTGACAGCTAGAGGAACACTTTACAGTTGGCTTCATGACTGTAAGTCATTCCCTTCAAATGCTACTGAGCTTTAAACTATGGTATATTTTGTGTATGAGCCCATTCTGTAGTGAAATACATGGCAATATTTACATATGATTTAATAGCTTACTTTAATAAATTTCAAAAATCTAAAAGGTGTGCATTATAGCTGACACCTAGTTGAACACTTTACAGTTGGTTGTGTGACTGTAAGTCATTCCCTTCAAATGCCATTGAGCTTTAAATTATGGTATATTCTGTGTATGAGCCCATGCAGTAATAAAATACATGGCAATATTTACATATGATTTAATAGCTTATTTTGTTAAATATCAAAAATCTAAGAGGTGTGCATTATAGCTGACACCCAGATGAACACTTTACAGTTGGTTATATGACTGTAAGTCATTCCCTTCAAATGCTATTGAAATTAAACTTGTTTAACAATGTCGTATGTAACTTTAAAGACGGTCCCTTAATTTCCGCATATCCGCGAATATCGAACATCCAACGTCAAACCAACTTTATTCCAGTGAACCACGAGTACCTGGAAATCGGAAATCACTATTTCTTGTGATAACTCTTTGATTTTTAAGGGAATTGCTAGTTTTTCTGAGCATATTGGGGAATCTGCCACAGTTCTTCTGAAGACTTTGACTTTAGCGTTTGCTTTTTTTTTTTAGCAGGTAATTCCTGACAGCCTTCATTAAAATTTTTAAAATGGGTCTATTATGTAATATGTTACTTTCTTTACTGACATACAAACGTTTTTTTTTTCACCTGTAACATTGAATTAATTATTGAAAAAGTAATATACCGACTCAATAAATCAAGTCATAAAATAAACAGCTAAGACAAAATTTGTATTTTAAAAAAAAAAATAGGGTGCTTAAGACTTTCGCACAGATCTGTATATATTTTGTATCCACTGATATATGGAATTATACATCAACATTAACTTTACGCTTTTAGAAAAACAAGAAACTTTGTAATTCGATTGTTTAAGTGTTTGAATTTTATTTAAAAGTTGTGTGGTGTTCTATGTTTGCTCGTTTATTTTATATATAATTTTTTCTTTTTTATTAAGATATTGTAGTACTATTATCGTACAAAAAAAACAATGGCGCGTTCTGATGATGTCATAAATTGTAGCCGGAGAAAAGTAGGCAATGCTAATGCTTACTAGTAATTGGACAATTGTTAATTTTGTGTAAACGAACTACTTACTAAGTTTATTTTTCCAACGTAGCAAGGACGTTTATGTTTAGTAACAGTAGCTGTTGTATTTCCACATCGTCTGTTCACTGTTTTACTTATCGAATTGACCTGCTGCAATCTTACTAGCTTAGCTTGCTAATGTTCATCTTTTTCACTATTTGCTACAGAAGCGTTGGTCACGGTTTTCTGCCCTTGTTGTTTGTAAACACAGCAGAGACCCTGTTAAGAGACTATTGGAAGAGGAAATATTCGTTTTCTTGGACCAACATGCCTGAAGACTTCTCATAGTCACTTCTTCCTTGGTAAGTTGTTCATCTTAACCGTCTACTTTCATAATACTGATTTGCTAACGTTAGTTATGTATAGGTTTTGGAGCAGAGCTCTGTAATCTGTAATAATGATTAATGTTAATGATCTTGATGAAAATCGCTTTCAATAATTTTACCGCTCCCAACCATGATGCCAGCCAAGGACACACGCTGGTGGCTCAGATTGTTAAATTGGTGTATTAACTGTTTCTTAATGAACTAGCTAGGTAATTTACAGGTTCATCTAAAAAAAAAAAAAAAATTACAATATTGTTGAAAAGTTATTATTTTTTTCTGATAATTTCATATATTCTAGATTCATTACACATAAAGTGAAATATTTCAAGCCTTTTTTTTATTATTATTTGTTTTAATCATGATTATGGCTTACAGCTCATGGAAATCAAACATCCAGTATCTCAAAATATTAGAATAAAGAATTTATAATACAGAAATGTCAATCTTCTGAAAAGTATGTTAATTTATTTACTCAATACTTGGTCGGGGCTGCTTTTGCTCGAATTACTGCATGAACGCGGTGTGGCATGGGGGTGTCAAGGATGGTGTCCTTTGCACAAGTTTTCAAACCCTTGTCCTGGAGCTACCCCTGTGCTACTTACACTACAGGATATGGCCAAAGGTTTGTGGACACCTGACCATTACAACCATATGTGTTTGTTGAACATCTAATTCTAGATTTAGTATCCCTTTGCTATTATAATAACCTCCACTCTTCTGGGAAGGCTTTCCACTATATTTTGGAGCATGACTGTGGGGATTTATGTCCATTCAGCTACAAGAGCATTAGTGAGGTCAGACAAGAAGGCCTGGTGTGTAGTCGGCATTCCAGTTCATCCCAAAGGTGTTCATTGTGGTGTACCTTGGAAAACCATGCCTTCATCGAGCTCATTTTTTGCATAGGGGCACTGTCATGCTGGAACAGGTTTTGGTCTGTTCGTTCCATGGAAGGAAAATTGTAATGCTACAGCATAAAATGACATCTTGTATAACTGGGTACGCTTCCAAATTTGTTTGGGGAAGAACCACATATGGGTGTGATGGTCAGGTGTCCACATACATTTGGCCACGTAGTGTATTTTAGCGTTTTCCTTGGTCTCAACACAACAAATGCGAGTAATCAGCTGATTAGCAGTTCTTCTTGAGTTGAAGTAGTTGTGATCGAGCAGGGAAAACCTTAAAATATGCAGGTCAGGGGGTAGTCCAGGACCAGGCTTGGGAACCAGGGAACTAAGGTACAGAATATTTGCTGAACAAATTAAACGTGGAATTTTTAAAAAATACACTCATCACGGCAGAAGAGATGAGAGTAAGCTATCGAGGACAGGTTATCTGCAGCTGTCAATCAGCATCTGCTCATAAGATATGATGAGGCAGGAAATGTAACTTTTATAGTTTTTAACTACAATCATATTGTATTTAGGAATATACATTTCATACCAATCAATATTGTCAGAAATCATTTTCTAGCATTTGAAATTGTTGTCAGGAGCTGTATGTCAAATATCATATCGTTTACATACCTGTTATATTGTAAAGGAGTATACATAACTGTCTGAGCAATGGTTATTTTTATATGCACCTGTCCCACACTTTTAAACAGAAGGGAGGGTGGTTTTTAAGAAGATAACAGACCCAAATATCTACCCATCTGTACATTTGTATATTCCTATAGCCTGGGGGGAATAAACTAAACTGGCTTCAGTTTCAAGCTGGATGACTTGTGTTGATTGGTGCAGTGGCACCCATTTCTGAAGCTGTTATGTTTCATACATATTTGTAGAACCAAATGATTGTGCCTTAATCCATGTTATAATTGTGCCAACACAACCCAAATGTTATAAAACTTAACTTTGTTTGTTTTAAAAGTATTATGTTTGTCCATACATTTAATACTGTCAGGTTGTGTCAGAGAAATGTTTCTCCCAAAGCTCACACTTGGTTTCATAGATGTGTCCAGTAATCTCTGGTCCAATTCAATTTTATTTTAATTGAACTTTTAACAGTAAAAATTGTCACAAAAAACACACAAAATTGAAATTGTGCTATAGATTTAGTTTCATAATGAGGAAGCCAGAGGTGACTGTGGCAGGGAAAAAGTCCCTGAGACAACATGAGGAAGAAACATTGAGAGGAACATTATTTCAGTGATTTTGAGAATTCCATTAAAATGCTAAAAATGGATGGACATTAAACGTTGGGTTTAAAGGGTTGGGCATTTGAATCCCCCCTCCACCCGGTGTGTGCGTAGAGTTTGCATGCTCTCCCTTTGCCTTGGGGGTTTCCTTCCTCAGTCCAGAGACATGTGTTGTAGGCTGATTGGCATGTCCAAATTGTTCGTTGTGTGTGAGTGATTGTGCCCTGTGATGGGTTGGCACCCCGTACAGGGTGTCCCATGCCTTGTGCCCTGAGTTCCTTGGGATAGGCTCCAGGCTCCTAACCCTGTGTAGGATAAGAGGTATGGAACATGGATGGATATTAAAATAAAATACTCACAGCATATAGTTGCTTTTTAGTAGCTTGTACCACAGTTTGCATCTAAAATAACACTAGAGAAGGTGAGCTTGGATTTTAATGAGATATTTATTCCATGTCTGTATAGAAAATAGGAATCTTGTGAAAATTAACTACCTTTTATTTAACGCACATTTTATTTGATGCTTAAAATGTTAACTACAGTCACCCAAAGTTAAGGCTGTTGATTCTCGCCGGTGATTTTCCAAACCAGTTATCCTAAAATGTAAATGTAATATATTTATTTGTAAAAAACAAAAACAGTATGAATGAGTGTGTGAGTGTGTATGTGATTGTGCCCTGCGATGGATTGGCACCCTGTCCAGGGTGTACCCCGCCTTGTGCCCGATGCTCCCTGGGATAGGCTCCAGGTTCCCCGTGACCCTGAAAAGGAGTAAGCGGTAGAAGATGGATGGATGAAAACAAAAACACTCTAAGCACTGATCCTGTTATATATATATATATATATATATATATATATATATATATATATATATATATATATATTATTTTAATGCAGTCAGATTCAAGGTTACACTCTTTCTAGGTGTATGAGATTTCTCTTAAACCCTGTTTTATTGATGTGACTTGCCAATCTTGACTTGCAACTTTGATAATGAACTAATAACTATAGCAGCGTGTATGGTAGTTGATCTCCTCTACTCTAGTGTTTAATACAATCATAATAATAAAGTTGACCCTGAATCACAGCTAGGAGTCAAACTCGTTCACATGCGCAGATCACACATGAGGGAGGCTTTGTGGGCGGGGCTTTCATACAGACAACGCAGCCAATCAGACGCTAGTGTAGTCTGCCTCGCAGTAAAATTGCGGAAGTGAAAGAGTAGACCGAATAGAGGTGTAACCCCTGCTTGTGCGGCATGCGGTGAAGACATGAGGCAACTTTAAATACACAAAGAGCACGGCTTTACAGAGGAATGTTAGATGTTAAGAGTCGTGATGGCGGATTAACGCGCAGATTTCAGCTTTGAACGGATCGGAATAGAGAGCAGTGCCTTGTGTTGTGTGACATTGACATTGGACTTCTGCTGCCTGCTGAATCACACAGGGTTGATACTAGAGTTGATTTTCTCACATCAGCAAACGGTGTTTTGTAAAGATTTAGAAGTGGTTGTTTTAAAGCTAGTCTTTCTCATTGTGATCATGGTTGACCCGGCGCGCGCTTGTGTAACTCTGGTAACTGGGTGAAAGGTCACCTCTGGTCCACCGCTATAGCACCGGCGATATTTATTTAATGCTCCTGGACACATTTCTTATCGCAAGATTGTTGTACTACTCCAAGGTAAGGCTATGATAAATATTCACACCCGTTTTATTATTATAGCATTAGTATTGTTTATTTCTTTAAAAAAATGTATTGGAAGAAGAGCGACGTTCTGTTATAAACCTGTCCTAGAACACAAATCACTAATGTATTTACTTATCATATAATTTTTTTGCATGTGTAGTTTCTAGTGTTATTTGTGCTACTTTGAAATTCTCCTGACGCACTGCTGTGTTCAATAATGACTTGTATGTAGGATAGGGCTGGGCGATATGACAAATATATCATATCACACGATGTGTATCACGATATATGATTGAGCTAACAAACTGTGTGCAAAACAGTAGTAAACTAAATAAAATAAAATAAAAACATTAAACTGAGTTTGATGATACTTTTGTTTAATGCCTACAAAGACAATTAAGTTTTTTTGTTTGTTTGTTTGTTTGTTTTTAATTACGTCGGCATCCGTTCCTACCATCACCATACCAACGATATCTCAGAAAAGTGTATCATGTAATCTTACGTCATGATACTGATATTATATCGATATATCACCCAGCCCGACTCGAATACAGTATATCCGGCTAATGCCTGAGATTAAGCCTGTTTTAACAAGCGGAAGTCTACCCATTGATACAAGTGTGTCTTTAATGTGTCTGTTTCAACCTGAACATACCAGCAAGAATTAAAAAAAAAAAAGGCATGACCAAAATGTCCAGTTAGGCCTGTAAGAGCTCAGGATTTGATTACAAAATAGTTCAGGTGTCAGTGACTTGCCTCAGGTTCAACAAAGTGTTCTGACCTTGTTTTTTTTTTTTTAAATACATGCAAACAAATTAATTATTGAGTCAAGTGTATTGTGATTCACCAAATGAGATTAGTCAGCATGCTTACACACACAAATTAGGAAATTGGATGTCTTGTCTTGTTTTGGATATGGCTGCATTATTTAAAAAATATATATATTTTTTAAAAGAATTTAAGTCCATTGCAGCCACATCATTTGAACATGACAAGCAAGCAAACAAAGTCCATCTGGAACTGTGTCCTTCCAATAGACACAATAGGAACGACTTCAACCGGACATTGTTTGCACTGTTTTGGATGCATGCAGAATTTCACACACTCCGCTTTCTACAAACATTTACAGGCTGTAAGCAAACATGCAAGTGTGGACAGTCCACTGATTTTCTATTTACCGTGGTTATTCTGATGTGTATTATGCGTTTACTTTTATTTTTAAAATTTTTATATAACCCTGCTCTGTGTCATGTGATCAGCTTTTAAAAATCCTTTAATGCTAAAAATGGGTTAACTCATTCCATAT
The DNA here is from genome assembly GCF_023375685.1 of Ictalurus furcatus. Taxonomy (NCBI): domain Eukaryota; kingdom Metazoa; phylum Chordata; class Actinopteri; order Siluriformes; family Ictaluridae; genus Ictalurus; species Ictalurus furcatus. The sequence continues at coordinate 6,617,514 of NC_071259.1, forward strand.
CCCAACTATAACCCCAAAAATAAGATTAGAGGGGTTGAACTGGGATCTTAATGAGATGTTTCGCCTATGTCTAATTCTTGTCCAGTGTCCGACATTTATTTATACCACAGTGCAGTTTCATTTGGATTCCGATTGGTCATAAGCACTTCCCGACATCTTGTATTCCTTACTTTTTACACGTTTTATTTCACGCTTAATTTCTAAATGTTAACTACAGTCACCTAAAGCTCATTTCAGGCTGTTGACTCTTACAGATAATTTCTCAAATCCAGCACACAACAGTATTTTGATTTGTATTTTGCTTTTTACATTTTTTCCCCTCCCTTGTGTCTTCAGGGCAATGTCTCTGGTTTTCCTGCGGCCCAACACCAGTGCAGTCGGCAAAAAGGACAAGCGACTCATGGCCGAGGTGAACGCCTCCCCGCTCAAGCACTTTGTCACCGCCAAGAAGAAAATCAATGGCATCTTTGAGCAGCTCGGCGCCTACATCAAAGAGAGCTCGGGCTTTCTGGAAGGTAAGTGCTCACAGATGAGCCGTAATCCGTGGTTATATGTGGTTTGCAGGATCTGATCCTGGATCAGTTCTGTTATTTTGCAATGGTAAATATGGCTCCAGGAATGTCAAGCACAGTGATAACATCATGGATGTCGGTCCCGATTAACACTCCCGAGGACGTGAGGCTTTATGAAGAACCTTTTACAAGTTTATAAAATGACCAGAGGGACATGATGAGAGAGATGGGCTTAGTCAGAGCCATTGCAGAGCAGAAACAGGCTACACGCTCTTTTCACTTAATCAGCTCTCTTATGCACTTGCGTAGTGAAACAGAAATTTGTAATCTCATGCAAAATAACATTTCTACACACATCTCGTTTTAAAATATAATAAATAATGTATTTTATTTAAATAGAAAAATGTAAAAATGCTGACTTCAAGTAGTCAGTTAATACAAACCCTTAAAGTGCATCTATATCAAATATTACCTTTCATGTAGTGTGTTATATAACTGTTTGTAAATGTAAAAAGTCAAAGTTTCAAAAATCAAAGCATATGACAAACAGGTTGATTGACTCCCAAAAGAAGGAACCGATTCTGAACAGCTGAAACGAGTCGTTAGTAATTCCAGACTTTACTTCCTGTACAAACCTACATAGGTTTGTAACAAAAAGCCCTGTGTCTGATCTTCATTGGCTGCTGTGAACAGACGTAACTGAAACACGTTATGGGCATTTCCTTTTTGACACGGTAGACCAATCACAACAGACTGGGACATCTTACCAGTCAGAGCAGAGTATGCTCTCTGAAAGGAGGAGCTTAGAATGAATCCTTTAGAACGGATCATTTAACGAGTTGTTTGTGACACTGGGGGGGGCAATGCTGCACTTTAAATTATGAGCACATTAAAGTGTTTTCTGACCTTGGATGCATGTAAATCTATTGTATGAGATCTCTAAAACAAAATTATGCATGTTTCAAAACCATAATATCTGTGCTTTAATTTTATTGTGATGTGTTGAGACAGTCACAACAACTTTTAATAGAAGTACACTGATTATCCTGTAACTATAACAGCATGAAGCAAAAATTTTTTGGTTGTCCTTAGAGATATGGGATAATGTCAGAGTTTCTCTGGAGTTCGTTATCATAGTTGTGTTGTGTTTGTGTAACAGAGACTTACAGCAATGAGGAGCTGGATCCAGTCACTACAGAGGAGCAGGTGGCGGAGGTACGGGGTTACCTGTCCAAGGTGGCAGGGATCGGCGAGGTGCTGTCCCGTAGACACATGAAAGTGGTGTTTTTTGGCAGGTACGTGGTCACATCCAGTTCCCAACACAAGTTCAGATGCTCAGACTGTTTCTGTGCTCTTTCTGTGACTCATTAACAACCGCATTAACTACTTGACATGGCCCAGGCGCACACAGGCTCAGACTCATGCTGGGAGCATTCAAACGATGGTTTATTGCTCCGGGTGTGGTTGCTTTCAAAGATTTCATAATGCAGCCTGGAATGTGTATGCATGCTAACTGTTTAAAGAGAGCACATGGTTGTAATAATATGCAACATCCCAAGGAGCCTATGTACAATCAGCTCCAAAATGACTGGCACTCATGTTTAAAAAAGAAAAGAAATTGCGGGGGTATATTAGAAACATTTTTTTGTGGTAAATTAAAAAAATATGAGGGAAACCTAATCTTTAATTTATGTAAATTTGCTGTAAGAGGGGAAAAAAAATAATGTAATTTTTTTTACCCCTAGAACAAAAACATAACCGAATAATGTTTCTATTTATATTTTACTTTTGAATTTTTTCCCCTGTGTGTTTAGTAGAGGTTGACCGACTGATCAGTTTTTCCGATTAATCTTCACCGATAACAGGTTGCTGGAACTCTCGGTTATCAGCAATAATCCACACCGATAATTTTTCCCGGTTGCGTCCATTGCCGGAGCGGCTGAGAAGGTTCTGCTGTCATTATACAGACAGTACAAGGGTGGCGTCTAGATGCGAAATAAAAACTACCACTGACAAATTTTGTTGTGCTATTTGAAGTTTTTTGTTTTGTTTTGTTTTGTTTTGTTTTTTTTTTATTCATTTTGGATATCTCTATTTTTATATTTTGCATATTCCTTTTGGTTTAGTTTGGATGTATATCTTTTATTTACTTTAATATTTATTAATAGTGTGTATATATAATTAATATATATTTACATTTGTACATTTATTTCATTAAAGTTTTCATGAGGTACTGTTTTTATTTTTGTAATAAAAGTCAGCAATATTTTACCTTGAGTGTTAGTTTTCAAAATTGTTGCTGAATGAAAACATCTGATAACATAGTTATCAGTATCTATAAAACCCACTATCGGACAACCCTCTAGAGTTTAGGAACTCTTAACTGGTCGTATAGGACTTGCTATGTCTCTGGGCTATAAATATAGGGTGACACAGGTGCCTCTTTTACCCATTTTTACCAAGGGTGGCAGTAAATTTTATTTTATTTATTTTTATTTTTTGCTTCTTGATGCTAGTGGAGTTTTTGGCTCACGTGTGAAAACCCCTGATTTTGTTTTGTACACACAGGACAAGCAATGGCAAAAGCTCCGTGATCAACGCCATGTTGTGGGACAAAGTTTTACCATCGGGCATTGGCCACACCACCAACTGCTTCCTGCGTGTAGAAGGGACTGACGGCAACGATGCATTCCTGCTTACAGAAGGATCTGAGGAAAAGAAGAGCGTTAAAGTGAGTGAAGGAACAGGGTGGTGTTTATTGTGCATGCATGTAGTCATAATAGAAGTCTAGCTATAGTGCTGGACCTAGAAGTCTTTTTCAGCATTTCTAAGCTAGGTTTAATGCGTGCTCCATTCACCAGTAGGAAGCACATAGTTTGTGAATGAATCATAATTGCTTAGCTTAGCAAATGTGTCTTGTTCTTTGCCCGATCTTGCCTGAGTCCTTGGCCAGGCAGCTCACGCCTAAATAGTCCATCTGCGAGAATCCAAAATACATGGTGGATGCTCCACATTTAGGGATGTATGTAATCGTTTATATGGTAAGGTGATGTTTAAATAGCATCTATGGAAGGAGTCTCCAGTATCAGCACATCAGTCAGATGTATAGCTGGAACTTGACCTGGAAAGTCTTCAGAATAGAGGATTTTGTGGTTGTTTGGTTACATCATAAGCTGTTTTTTCCTTGGTCTTAAATTCAGGACTGGGGAAAAAAGAGAGGCTGGTGAGGGAATGACTGTTAATAGTTACTATAACAGAAGTGATAACATGAACAAACTTGTTTCATGGACATTTCACAACAGGAAAAGTAACTATAAATAGATTTTAAAAAAATGTTGTGCTGTTCGTTAATTAACTAAAAGAATAGAACACTTCAGGATGTGCTATCAGTGGAAAATAATCCATTTTGGTGTCGTAACAGGAACTCTGCTTCCAGTCTGCATCAAAGCACCCCACTGTTGATTATTTTCCTGTAACAGCACTTCCCGTCATGTTTTAGTCCTTACTTAGAATATAGGGTTAAAACCGTATAAAGAACTAGTACCGTTACCGAAACCCGTATTTATTCAACCTAGTATAGAGAACAACAAAGTAATTATCCAGTTTTTGTACATTTATTTCCTAGATTAAAGTATTTTTTAAATGTATCTAATCATCCATGATTAGACAATAACAGTATTTGATCTTTATGTATGATTGGATGAAACTCTTTGTACTGGACTCTCATGTTGAAGCTTACTGTCTGTCGGTAGTTTTGAAAAACCTTCTTGCGTTCACCAACTGTATTTTTTGGAACTCATGTAAATTAACGGCTTTGACACCACTGAACTGATCTGTCTGCTGTGGACTGATCCGGTTGACCTATAATTAGTCCTACGTGAGTGTGGAGGTCCACGCTGCCAGCTGTCACAGGGCCACACGTTCGTTTTTTGCGATCTTATCTCCGGTCTCATGACTTCACATGTCGCACTAAAAGGCATGAGAGAGCAAAATCTGTGCAATGTTATTAGGGCTGTATTAGCACGTTGCTGCCTTTTCCCCAATATAAGGGTTTTTTTTGTTTTGTTTTTTTTAATTCAGGTATGCAGTCAGTGATTATTAAAATATTTGAGTTACGTGCAGAAATTGAAATAAAGTGTTGCTCAAGATCACACAGCACTTATCAGCATCTAAACATTGCATAGACATAATGCGCCACAGTCTCCTGACTGTAGCGTGCTTTCTCGTGGTACACGCACAGGCGTACACCCTTCGGTCACGTACTGCATTTCTGCTTTGCTTGTCTGCATGACGTACAGAATAATGCTAAATGCAGATGCATTTCAAAGCTGTCTGTCATGAAGAGGTCTAAAACAAGGTTTCATATTTCACATGGCCTTTGCCAGCTGCGTAGACTTCCTCTGGTGTTCACTCAGACGTCTACTGCCTTTGCAGAGTGTGTTGAAAACTGTGCATCCAGAGCTTTTTTTTTGGGACTAATTAGGATCATTTTAAAACGATCAATTATTAGGATGTTGACACAGAATGAACTGACGTCTTGACTTGTACACAATTGAGTGTGTTGTCTTGGCGGTGCCTTGAGTGTGTTGTCTTAGAAAGGGATGTGTTTATAATGTAACACACGCTGCAGGTCTTTCCTGCCAAGCAGCCTGTGCTGGTTTTCCTGGGAGTTACCCAGACGTCGGGGTGTATTCTCATTTCAATGCGCTGCTTGTATAGACTGTCGCACATGGCCTGCTGCTGAGCTGTAGTCTGTCTGCTGCCTCTTGCACAAGCGTAAGGATCTAACGAGCCGAGGAAGTCATCTTCAAGGCTTTTTAATGTGCAAACTGTGTACGATGAAATGCTGAAGCTTACTTCTTCAGGCTTTAATTTTATTGGTCAGTTGTAATGTGTAGTGTCTGAGCAGTCATCTATAGACATAGAAGGATATAATAAGAAGATAAAGCAGTTGTAGAAAGAAGCATTCAAATTTTTTTTTTTTTTTTACAATAAATTATTCGCTCAGCTGTAAGAAAAAAAATACACAGAGAAAATAACATGAAGCTGACTACTGTATCATACTTAGCACTGTAATACAAAGAGACTTTAAAGTCCCTGTGAAGTGCCTGGAAACGCACAGCGTTATTCAATATGTTTGATATTTTTCACTGAAACAGGAAGTCAGGGTGGGACATATCAAGTGGCCCCTCCCCCTTTTTAAATATACTAATAGTGTTTAGTTTACCTCACAGCCTGGGCTAAGCTGTACTTTACAGTTCGTACCATGGATTTTTATAATGTTGTGTACGGGACTCTTCAGATTCTAGAGAGCATTTGATTGGGCTGAAAATGTGATTAGAAGCTGAAGTGCAGAAGGATGTCATCAAAATTGTCGCTCCGTATCGGTGGTAGAGAGAGGCTGTAAATTTTGAAGGCATATATCTTCTAAATGTGAGTTTTGTCATTGTTTTGGAGGACACTAGTTTATAGATAACCTTAAGGCTAACATATTCATTCTAAAAGCTGCTGAATTTTGATTTCAAGGGGTCTTTAAGTGAAAACTGCATCTTTGTGTATCATCATATTAATGTTAATGTAGTAGTGTTGTTAAAAGAACTGGATTCTGCCTGTAGGCTTTATTCATGTGTGTGTGTTTGCAGACAGTGAACCAGCTGGCCCATGCCCTCCATCAGGACCAGGAGCTGGATGCAGGCAGTCTGGTGTGTGTCATGTGGCCTAAAGCTAAGTGTGCTTTACTGCGGGATGACCTGGTACTGGTGGACAGGTGAACAGAACAAACACACACACGCGCACGTACAAATAGATTTATGTATTTATTGGACGGTATAACCTGAATAATATTTGTCTTGACCTCTTCAGACACTTGTATCAGAAAATCATGACTCATCGTGCTCGTGTGACTTTAAACTGTATAACACTGCACAAAGCCGAGTATGATGTATTCTCCTCCTTTCTCCAGCCCTGGCATAGATGTCACCACAGAGCTGGACAGCTGGATCGACAAGTTTTGCCTGGATGCTGACGTTTTTGTGCTAGTGGCCAATTCAGAGTCCACGTTGATGCAGACAGTAAGATTTCATCACCACAGATGACTTACTAAGCAATGACACAAGAGCAGTCCAACCAGTACTGGCCCAGGCAAATACATTTTGCATTTGATTGACCCTGTGTGGGAGTGTCATGGGAGCTCAAAGAATGCCTGGCATCTGAACACTTACAGAATAACAGCCGTTCGAGGCTTGTTTTGATGAAACAGTTCATTTGCTCTAAAACTTGGGATTTAACAAAGCATTAAAATGAGGCAGAAGTGAGCAAGACTCTCATTCTCTCTTTCTTTGTCTTTGTCATTGCCCTTGTAGGAGAAATCATTCTTTCACAAGGTGAATGAGCGACTCTCAAGCCCTAACATCTTCATCCTGAACAACCGCTGGGACGCCTCGGCCAACGAGCCTGAGTACATGGAGGAGGTATGACCGCAAACGAGACGCACGTCTCGTGACCCTATTTCTATTCAAATGACTTGACGAGACCAAGCAGAAAGGCAGAAGTGCATGTTGAAACTACTAAATAGTACACCAGGGCTTTGTTAAAAATATTCCTTAGCAAGTACTATTTACTATAATAGAGAGTTAGAAAATGGCTGTGTTGCTTGTGTAGCTTCATTCCATCTTTATTATTAGAGTGGAATAAAAGGTCAGTGGTGTCTCAATTGTAAGCACCAGCTAGATTTATGTTTGTAGCTTTTCTTTTTTCTCACAACAACTGATTGCTGATTTAGGAATTGAAAATGAAACCAGAACTGTGAGGTTAATAAAGAATGCCAAGATATTAATGAGCCCATTATTGGTATCATATTGGCCTGACGTTGGTCCAAAAGCATCTGTATCAGACTTTTTGGCCAAATTTCTCATTTGATTCAGTGTTTTGTTTTGCATCAAGCAAACAAAAGGAGCTTAAAAAAGCTGCAACCACTTTCTTAGTACTTCAGCCCCCTATTAGCTGTCCCTAATGAGGCATGTGTCAGAGATCTATTTTTATTACCAATTGCAGACCTCTTTTCTACCCCCCCCATCTAAAATTGACCATCTTGAATATCATGTGTACAGTAGTGTCTGAAAGTTTGTGAACCCTTTAGAATTTTCTATATTTCTACATAAATATGACCCAAAATCTCATCAGAAGTCCTGAAAGTGGAGGAAGAGAACCCAATTAAACAAATGAGACAAAATATTATACTTTATTGAGGGAAACAATCTAATATTATACAGTGCCCTCCACTAATATTGGCACCCTTGGTAAATATGAGCAAAGAAGGCTGTGAAAAATTATCTTTATTTTGAAACTTTTTTGATTTTTTCTTTAAAAAAATAATGAATCACAAAAATACTCTGCTCCCATGGATATCAAACAATTGCAAACACACCACAGGTTTATCAAATAAAAAAATCTCTTAATTATTGGTGTGCAACAATTATTGGCACCCTTTTAGTCAATACTTTGTGCTACTTCCCTTTGCCAAGATAACAGCTCTGAATCTTCTGCTAAAATGCCTGATGTTGGAGAATACATGGCAAGGGATCTGAGACCATTCCTCCATGCAGAATCTCTCCAGATCCTTCAAATTTCGAGCTCCACGCTGGTGGGCTCTCCTCTTCAGTTCACCCCACAGGTTTTCTATGGGTTTCAAGTCAGGGGACGGGATGGCCATGGCATGACCTTGATTTCATGTCTATATTTGGACAGAATTGTTTACTTTCTGCATATAAAATTTGATTTCTACTGCTCATTTTGTGCCATTATTCTCTATGTGACTGATAATATTAATCTAAAAAATGTATGTATCTTTTTACAATGCTATTGGTTTACATAGCAGCATTTTCTAACCCATTTTGGTCACAAGTAAAGAGAAGTATGAGAGAGTGAAGCTCGTTGTGTGTTTCAGGTCCGCCGGCAGCACATGGACCGCTGCACCAGCTTCCTGGTAGATGAACTGGGGGTGGTGGACCGAGCGCAGGCCAGCGACCGAATCTTCTTTGTGTCTGCTAAAGAGGTGCTGCAGGCACGTGTGCAGAAGGCCCAGGGCATGCCTGAAGCAGGTAAGCCACAACTTGTACAGATGTCTTAAACAGGACGCTTCATGGGCCCCTACAATATATAGACCACTAGGGGTCCAAGCACCCTTCTCAAATAACATATAATTGGCGTCTGGATTACCAAACAAGTGAAGTTGTTGAATAGGTGTGCAAAAATTGGTTTAACAGTCTATTGACCCTCATTTCCTTTTTACTGCACTGCAGGTGGTGCACTGGCTGAAGGCTTTCAAGCTAGAATGTTCGAGTTTCAGAACTTCGAGCGGCGTTTTGAAGTAGGTACTTATGGTCTGCATGTGACACTCTAAAATAACATTTCAACGGGTAATTTCTTTATTTGTCTGAAAACTGTTGGTTTGCCTGGTTGTAGGAGTGCATCTCCCAGTCAGCGGTGAAAACAAAGTTTGAGCAGCACACCGTGAGGGCCAAGCAGATCTCAGAAGCCCTACGACTAATTATGGACTCGGTGCATGTGGCAGCCCAAGAGCAGAGGTGTGAAATGAAATACCGCACATTGCCCTTAAGCAGTAATATGATTCCACAATCAGTCCAGGCTCTCAAATCAGAAGTAACCCACTATTCAAAATATCCAGTATAATTAGTCAAAGTGACTGGTGTCTTCTGTGGTCTGGAATTTGCAGTTTGTTTTTTTTAAATGGTCTTAAAAAGTCTTTTTGGATTATCTGAAATTGAACTGATCTCGTATCCAAGTTTGTATCGGTCTGAGTAAATATGTGAAGGCGAGGCTCGAACTAATACCTCTTCACATGTGTTAACATGCATTTGCTATAAAATTCATCCGAATCCTCTTGTAAAATATGTGATGATTGATGATTCAGGATCCACTGCATGGAAACAAAAGAAGAGCGAGAGGATAGGCTGGAGTTCATTGATAAGCAACTGGACCTGCTCACCCAGGACTGCAAGAGTAAGATAAAGAAGATCACAGAGGAGGTCGAAAAGCAGGTAACATAAAGCGCCACTTAATTACCATGCGTCAACCTGTTTGAACGATTCTAAAAGCAGTCACTATGCCTAGATTCCAGAAACACCAGCTGTATCAGGACATTAAACATTAAATTCACTACCCTTAGGCTTTAGGCTTATCTTTACTTTGCATATTTTGACACAGGTCCTCCCTGCTGTATCAAATATCTGTGGAGATCAGCACAGCTCCATAGATATTTGTGTTTGTGTGCCATCTAGTGGTGAGAGTAATGAAATGTGGAGGTAGAAAATGGTGAATAATTATTCACTTGCTTTGAACAAGCAAAGTGATTCTACCAAGCTTTATATGCTACTACTTCAAGTATGACATCTTAAAAAAATAAAAAAGTAGAGAATTAATAGCAAAATATGGATAATTTTTTGATTATCCTTTAAAATTGTGCTGTCTTTAAGGTGTCGAATGCAATGGCAGAGGAGATAAGGAGACTGCACGTGCTGGTAGACGATTTTCACATGGACTTTCATCCCTCGCAAGTGGTTCTGAAAGTCTACAAGAACGTGAGTGCAGTAGCTCCAGCACTGAATTTCCCTCGTCTGTTATGCTGTACTGTATGCGCACGTGCATTCCTTTTGCTTTCACTTTTGTTCATTTACTGTTTATTGTTGATTCCCAGATCAGAGTGAAAAGTACACAGCTTTCCTGACCCGTATTTAGTCCTGTGTTAGCAAAGAGGATTGGTACTTGGGTTTGTTGCACCTGAAATCTGTGTGGTTTTGGATTGCAGGAGCTTCACAAGCATATAGAAGAGGGTCTGGGCAAGAATATGTCTGACAGGTGTTCGAACGCCATCAGTGCAGCCCTGAACAGCACACAAACTGAAATGATAGGTCTGTATTGCAAGTATTGCATTCAAAAGTGAAACATTGGTTTATAATGGTTTTTAGTAATACTTAGTTTTTAGTTTAACATAGTCTTAGTTTTAGGTTTTAGTATACTAACTTGCAACCGTAGCTATGCTAGCATTGCGAAGCTGAAACTGCCTTTTAACCTGATTTGACAGTTGTTTAATTTCAAATTCATGTGGTAGTGATGGTGATGGTGGTACAGACGCACAACGGCGATAACTACTATTGACCGACTACTTTCTTAAGTCTTACACTGTTTATACCAATTCAGCGGTGCCTGGTAAACGAACATCTTCATTGTACTTACCCCAGATGGCCTGAAGCCCTTGCTGCCCACCCCAGTGAAGGAGCAAGTGGATAAGATGGTGCCCAGACAGTGCTTCAGTCTCTGCTATGACCTCAACTGTGACAAGCTGTGCAGAGACTTCCAGGAGGACATCGGCTTCCACTTCTCCTTAGGCTGGACCATGCTGGTCAATCGCTTCCTCGGGCCTAAGAACACCCGCCGTGCCCTTATGGGCTACAACGACCAGGTACTGACTGGCTTCACACTGTATGATGGTGTTTAGGTTTGCTGTTATCCAAGCTTCATTGCCAGTGAGACTTCTTTACTCTGAAGTGATCGAGGGAAAAAAAAACCAAAGTTTATTTACTATGTATCTCTTTATGTAAATAACTGCCAATTGTGTTTGTGTCTCTGGAGGTTCCCAGGCCTTTGGCAATCACTCCTGTCGGTACTGCCATGCCCCCCTTCCCACAGGGCTCTGTGACCCAGGAAGAGCTCATGGTCTCTATGGTGACAGGACTTGCTTCTCTTACGTCCCGAACATCCATGGGCATCATAGTCGTAGGAGGAGTGGTAAGATATCTGTTGTTCATCTAAACATTTAGATGTGGGTTGTTTTTGTTTTTCCTATTTTTACGGTCTTGTCTAAATTTTACAACCGCCGTACTCACATGTTTTGTGTGTGTGTTTGTCAGATCTGGAAGGCTGTAGGTTGGAGGCTTATTGCTCTGTCAGTGGGGCTCTATGGCCTTCTTTACGTCTACGAGAGGCTCACATGGACCACTAAAGCGAAAGAACGAGCCTTCAAGAGGCAGTTTGTGGACTACGCCAGTGAGAAGCTGCAGCTCATCGTCAGCTACACCGGCTCCAACTGCAGCCACCAAGTCCAGCAGTAAGCTTCAATTAAGCTGGAAAATCTCAATGGAATTGCGGGGGGGGTGGATTTATGGGAAATGTTTAGTCTTGGATGGAATGGAAACATTGTATGTATACACTAAAGGGTTGACCGATAGTGGATTTTAACGAAACCAATAACTAAGGTGGGCAGTATCTGCCGTTAATCAACCTATAGTTTTTAAAATCGATACTGAATGAAAACATGACACTGAAAATAAAATACTGCTGAACTTTATTACAAAAAAATAAAATAAATTGCGTCCAAACCGAATGAAAATGTAACACAATCGAATCTAACTAACGATAATAACAAAGTAACACTCCAAATATCAAATAAAAATAGAGATACTTAATAGAAATACTTCAAATAACACAAAATTAGTCAGTGATAGTTTTTATTTTGCCTCTAGAGGCCGCTCTCGTACTGTATAATGACAGCAGACCCTTCTCAGCCACTCCCGGACGCAACCCGGAAAAACTATTGGTGTGGATTATTGCTGATAACCGATCCAGCAATCTGTTATTGGTGCAGATCAATCGGTCGACCTCTAGTATTTTCTAGGATTTTTTATATACACTTTTCTCAACCAATAATCATCCACCACATATTAATGTACCTTTTTGAAGTGTTTCCAATAATGCAATAATGTTGGAAATTTACTTAAAACCATGAAACATTTGCATTGAGGTCAAAAAGGCATAAAATTACTGTAATCGAAGACTATAGTGCCAAATTGTATTATTTTACATGTTCTTGCCCAATTCCTCAATATCTCAAAAGACTTTCAGACTACTACAGTATAGTAATTTGCTATAATTAATAGTTATTGAAATGGAATAAGATGCATCTTGTCTTCTTTATATAATTAAATTTGGCCCAAATATTGGAAATAATCTATTCCAGCATGTTTACTATTAGTATTCTTTGTACGTGTTCTTGTTTATTCAATCAAAATCTCACCAAAATCTGAAAATGGCTCCTCTATTTGGTTCATTTTGATTGTGAGAGTCTTCCATGACTCCAATTCTCAGATCGTCAGAGCTTTCCCAGTAAATAATTACTATAAGCTTGGATGTAATAAATGTTAAAATGAAAATTTCAGGGTTCTTTCATTGCTCCCTCTAGTGGGCAAGGCTCTACATTGCATTTGAATGGCTACAATGAAGGAATACTGTGTACTAACTTGATGACAGCCAGTGTCCTGGTTGTGTTCAAAATGAGATATTTTAGAGATGCAATGCACCACAAAAGCATTTATCCAAGTGCTTTGCTAATGTGTATGTGTCCGTCTCTTCCAGGGAGCTGGCAGGCACCTTTAACCAGCTGTGCCAGCAGGTCGATGTGACGCGTCAGCAGCTGGAAGAAGACATTCAGGACATGAACCGCAAGATCGAACACCTGGACACATTACAGAGCAAAGCCAAGCTGCTCAGGTAACACCCTGAGATTTTGTCCTCTTCCGTGCACAGAAGTATGTCTGAGCAGAAATGTAGTCAGGGAAATTGATGAGATTGTTAATTATATATGATGTCTTTGAATTTTTCTGTAGGAACAAAGCTGGCTGGTTGGACAGCGAACTGAACATGTTCACCCAACAGTACCTTCATCAGAGCCGATAAAGGAATACTTAAAGTCTAAGATAAAGTCTAATTATTTAGCTACATGACCAAGACCAACATCATTCACTTCTACTACTACCTAAAGAGTGCTCCCAAATGAGCACCCCCAAATTACTCCCTCTTTCAGTCAATTTATTCTGCTTGTACAAATGATGAGATCTTTTAGCCATGCTTTTACAGAACAGAAGAGGAGAGGAGGATTTAATAATAATACCAAATCGATTAGAAGTCTGGAATGACTTGTTGTTTTCTTTTGGCATTTCATGTACACTTGCCTTTGAGGATTCTGAGGTAGAGAACTTAAAGAAAGGTAACCTTTTTTTTAAGACCTTTGTTTTCTCTTGGCAAATAGATTTTGTTTGCGTGAATTAATTATTTATTCTTTGCATTAAGTTTTCGAACTCGTCGTCTTGTCTAGGCTGTGGCCAGTGGGATTTACAGCGATACTTGATATTTTGTACGCTAAAATGCCATGAAGAAAGAAAACAGTAGATTGCAAATGCATCCTTATCTTCTCTGTGTGAGTTCACATGATGAAATGAATATGGGAATAATGTTTCACAGTCACAACCCAGCTATATCTAATAGAGTTCAGCAGGGTAGATGTGCTTTGGGTGACTTGAAAGTGTGACAGTCTGGGAAAACTCTTCACATGGTGAAATTTTGAACCGAAATAAGTTTGGATCTCAACCAGACATGAAGTTCTAGCATTATAATGTCACCTCAAACATGAAAAGGGAGCAAATTTATATACTTCGTTCTTACTTCATAATTCTGATTTATAAACCAAATTGCTGAGGCTTATGCCTGTTTTGCTCTCACACATAGCTACTCAATAACAACTTGATCAAAGCATGTTGTTCACTATGTATGGAAATTACACTGCGCTAGCAAGGTTTTTAAAATATTTAAACAGACTGATTCCTTACCCAATGTGAAAAAAGTCTTTGTAGAAAGATAGCCTAGACAAGACCAAGCTGTTTTGGAGAGAGAGATTTTTTTTGTTTTTTTTAAACCTTGTTTTATGTTCTAGGCAGAGAAAACACGATTTTAGCTAAAATCAAATTTTTCGTCAATTTTGGCCAGAATTCAGATATAGCAGAAGTCCAGCAGGTTTTCCCAAACCACCACATAAACAGACTTTTGAATGGACAGCAAGATTTCCTGTGAATTATGTGTACCTTTTTACATCTGTATAAGTAAGCCCATTATATTACAGCAGTTTTCTTTGGTACTGGGTTTGGCGTCTTTACTGGTGCGAAAATAGGTCAGTGTTTGGGAAGCGGGACCGTAGGTGCAGAACGAGAATTATTCCAGCATGTAGTCTTGGCACTGTGGCTTGTGCAGGAGGCATGGTTTTGTTGTTGCAACCACACTACAAAAACGGTGTATATTTGCATTGTTCATTGGCTGCGTGTATAGAAGTGGCACTATTTATTTAATCTAAGGTAAATCAAATAATCAGGTTTGTGTTAAAAGAAAAACACATGAAATGAAGAATGCAGGATGAAATGTTCTAGTATGTGGTGACTGTTAGTGAAACATGAAATTCCCTTGAGGGAAAAATTGCTGTTTAGGTTTATGGACTACTTATTTAATATCATTTGAATTAATGAAATGCCTCTAGGATTTGTGATGTATATCTGCGCCATATTGTCTTACACTGAGATTGATATCAACACATTACTACATATAAAAGGCATATTTAAGGAATGTTCAACTCTTACATGTAATGAGTGTGTGTGTGTGAGAGAGAGAGAGGGAATCATCCCCAGTCCATCGCTGTTTCCACGTCATGTGCAATAGCCGTTCAGTTTGGATTATAGTTTGTGCCAAGTGTTTAAGAAAGAGATCTGAAGAATTCTTCACTGATTGTGCACTTTACTTTTGCTGCTTTGTTGTTGTTTTGTACATTTGATCTATAGATTCCATGCCAATAGTAATGTATAGCTGTGCATGCTTTGACTATTGTAACACGATGTCTGATATCCAACACATGTTAAATGAAATAAAATCGATACCATAAAATTGAGTTTTGCTTGTGCATTATTAAAATGATGTCCCCTACAATGTTGGAGGCTTCAGATACATGCTGCTTGCTTAAAGTCAATCATTTGATTAACATGTTAATAGTAATCATTATAGTAGAAAGAGTGAAAATTGGATTTGAAAAAGAAATTACTGCAGAGGATGGCATTTATGGTTTACCCTAACTGTTAAGATGCGTTTATAAAATTGATCTCTCTATGGTACTATTGGTACCAATGCCTAAGGCACTGTATAATTTAATATGCTATTTAATTAAGGGCTGAACTTAGATAAACTGCTTAATGAAGCTAAGCTAATTAAAATCTGAATTTAAGTGTTTGAAATGCCTTCTACTTCATAATTAATTTAACAAACCCAAGTTGAATTGTTTCGAAAGATGTTGCGGATATGTGTCTGTACATTGAAGGTGAAAGAATATTCATTACTAGCTCTTGTAGGTCGTCATAATTGTGCTGTCGTTGAAGAATGCTTTCAAATAAAAAAAATAAAGTGACTGATGCTATTTATCTTGGACAAAGGAAGGTAGGGGATTCTGGGAAAAAGCATGGGGAGGGGGGTATTCAAAATCATCATAAGCATCTCTCTCCCAGAACATAAAGTAGCATGATTAATATCTAATAGTGTAGAATTCAAACAGTAATTAAGGCCTTAATGAATGAAGCAGCACTACCAACCTCTCACCAGTCCCTGAACTCATTTGCATGTTAATTATCATTAGTAGAAAGGGAGAAAAAAAACCTTCATAAGCTAAATTACCAGCTCAATCACCTTATGGTCCAGATGTTTCTCCACCTGAAGCATGAGAAAAGAAAAGAAAAACACCCATTGGATTTAAAGTAGGCTATCAAAGGTAAATATTTGGAGTGGCTGTTTATACTTTTATATATACTGAAATATTTGTGATGTGTTTAGTGGTTGATGCTGTATTTTTGCTATTCTCATCAGAAGTTACCCGTTGTCTTCCACTTTGACATCACAGTTACAATGGCACATAATAGGAGAATAATCTCAACGCTCTCAAACATAAGGGATAACAGGAGAAACAGTCAGCTTTCGCTGTTAGCTGCTAACTCACCATTTCCCAGCAACATTCAACATCATATTAATGAGACGTCTCTGTTCACTTGTGGACACAGCAAACCCTGGACCCAACGTTATTATATGATTTAATTCCACTGAGTTAGGGCTCAGCTAGTTAGCGATCTACTAGATGGCAAGCACAATGGTTTTGATGGTATTAGCATGAAAGGAGAAGCTTATGAACGTAATCTGTTTGAGCACAGTGTACAGATGAGGAGGGAAGAGAGATGGCCAGACTAAAGGACTAAGGCTATATCCACATTAATCCGGATAGATCTGAAAACTGCATTTTAATTTTCTCTATCTACGCTGTCAAACTTTTCAAATGTTTTCCAAAAATTGATCGTCCACAGTGAATCGTCTGAAAGCGCTTATATCTCTTTACTGCGCATGCGTGAAAAAACATTAGAAGCTTTGCCTGTGCCATTTTCATCGGGCGTTTATTTAAAAGTGAATCTGGAGGTTGTACAAAGTGACATTAATCTTTAACAAAGATATCAAACTGGATAGCATGCGCAACAATTGCAGTACAACATCAACCACCATCTTGTTTGTTTTGAGTTGAATGGGTCACATGACTAAAACTATGTCATGGATTTTTAATATGTCCATTTTCTCAGTCCACGCTACAACACGAAAACGACGTGTTGAAAGAGAACGTTTGTGAAAAGCTTGTTTTTTTTTTTTTGTGCTGGAAAAAACCTCTGTCTCAGTGTAGACCAAGGCCAAAATGTAGAGAAAAAGATGTGTTTTCAAATGTATTTGGATTAATGTAGTCGTAGCCTAAAGCTTTCTTTAGGTAGAGATGAAGCGGGGGCTATAAACTCATCAGGAGTGCCACTATCAGGATCTAGTCAAGTCGTATTATGGATAATGTAGGAAACCAAAGTGAAAATAGACCAATATGTCGATGAAAGCTGATAGAGAAAAATAATTGCAGCAATTTTGGACGCCAGTGATGATCACATGTTAATTATAAAGATTAATATGCAAGTTGTTCAGGGTGGATTTTTCCTTTCGTCAAGGATGTGTTTATTCCAACAGCAGATTCTGCACCCATATCATGCACTGTGTTTGCTCTTAGGTCTTAACCAATTAGTACCTATGTTTTTAATAAACCTGCTAGCTACAAAAGGCAACACACGAAATCATTTATAAATGAAAAAATGCCATTGCAACTGATTTCTGAAGCATATTATACCTTGGGGCAGAAGAAAACACAATGTAAAATGTGTTTTACAAAAATTTTTAAAGATTTAAACTGTATGGGTCTTCCCTTTATCAAAAAATTATTCCCTTTATCATCAATTATTATTATTATTATTATTTCTGGTTTGTAGTAGACTAGAAAATGCCCGTAAACGACACAATTAACAGGTGAATAAATGTTAGCTGGTTGTAAGGAAGGCGGGACTTTATTTATGTGAGTATTTCTATGCTATCGCCATGTCACTCAACACTAAACTGGAGCAGGGAAACTGCGCCACTCAGGTGCTAGCAGCGATTTTTTTTTTTTTTAATAAAACCCGAAACTGATGTAAATGTGCCAGCTGTTGAAAAGAAAAATGTTGACGACGTAAGAAATGCGGGCAAATGTACACAATTAATATGAAGCCGTTTATGTTTTTTAAAGTAATGTACTCTGTTTAACACGTCATTCTGTATTGAGTGACAGGGCGACTAGATTAGGTAGCTCATTTAGCTAACTGTTAAAGTAGTGGATTATGGCAAGTGCTTTTACAGCTCTTCTGTCTTCTATAAACAGACTAGCCAGGCTTATTGATATCATTTATTGCACATTGGTCTGTATGACAGACGTTAAAGGCATAAAGTGTTATATTAGTGTAGACAATTTCCTGTGTGTAAACTAGGTTAGATTAGCCGCGTGTAAAATGGGAGTGTGCGCCTCAGTGTTGCCAGGAGAATTTGTCGCTCTATTTGACGACTTTTTAGACAACTTTAATTATATACAAAAGAGCCTAGCGACTACACTTTGTAAGCAGACTTTACTAAATGACTTGAACCCGATACGGTTCTCCAGCTCACAACACAGCTGCTGTTCTACAAGTTTAGAGACCGCAGGTTCACCCGACTCGCTCACCATCAGTGTGTTAAACCTGACTGCGTTGCGCTTCCGACCAATCACAGATCCCCGTTGTTCCCATTGCCCAATCACAGATCACCATTGTTCCCATTGACCAATCACTGATTACAACTGTTTGTCCCGCCCTCGCGCTTCACTCTAATCCTCTTTGAGATATTTATAAACAATAAAAGCGAATAACCGTTTCCTTCATGACTACTCACCTTTCAGAAAGTTGAGTATTTTGTAAATGCATAAAAGTTTTCTGTGTTTTGCCATGACCAAAGACTTCTTTCTTTAACAAATAATTCATTTAAGAAATTAATGATAATCTATTGTTTTCTATTCTGATAAAAAAAAACAACCTATTCTTTTCTATATTCTAACTGAAAATCTGTGAAACAACGCAGCAGCTGTTCACAGATAGTTTACATTTAAAACCAGGTGAGTGGTAAATATGTTTTTTTGTGGACTTTAGACGGAAGAACAAGAATTTTTCATCTAACATATAGGCAGTTGTACCATTTCAGCTTTGGTAAAGGAAATAAATGGATTATTTTCCTTGTCATTGACCAGGCTAAACACATCCAACCATCTCTTAAAGATTGAAATGTTTACAATCTCACTCATTTTCTCAAAAATACTAAACTAGTGAATAGCCACTGGCACCCTGCCCAGGGTGTACCCCGCCTTGTGCCCTATGCTCCCTGGGAGAGGCTCCAGGTTCCCCGTGACCCTGAAAAGGAGTAAGCGGTTGAAGATGGATGGATGGATGGATGGATAGTGAATAGCCAAAGTGT
This sequence comes from Ictalurus furcatus, assembly GCF_023375685.1. Lineage (NCBI taxonomy): Eukaryota > Metazoa > Chordata > Actinopteri > Siluriformes > Ictaluridae > Ictalurus > Ictalurus furcatus. The sequence goes on from NC_071259.1 coordinate 6,636,788, forward strand.
CCTGTTTTTATGCACTTAAAACAAGACTTTCCAGTTTAGATAATCCTTCCTTTTGTAAACAAGTATTATTAAGTTGTGTTTTCATTCATGTTGTTTATTTTAGACAGGTGAAGCCGTGAGGTTGATGGCGGTCAGGAAGGGCAGCAGCTTTCAGCAGACAGTCCACATTTAAAAAGCAGGTAATTGGTAAATGTGTTTATATTGTAATCTTTGTACTGTTTCATCATTAACATAGGAAATTAGTAAAGATTTGTGTACAAAACTACTAGCAATGTTTCCCACACAAGGTTACACCTGGATGGTCTGTCAGAGTATATTGACAGCCACCAAGGTGTATTCTTTCCCATTAAAAATGAAAGTATATTATTTATTATGCCATTTTGGCACTGTTTTCAACTTGGCTTTGAAAAGAACACACTTTGAGGGAAGGAACTCTGAGAGTTGTAGGGAAAGTGTCGGCTGAGCAGACCTCAAATGTCCAAGTAGCTGACTGTAGTAACATTAGTCTGACAAAAACCAACACAGGGAGGGGAGAAAGCCAATGAATTGTCTTGATGAATTCACACTGTTGTTCTTAGACATCAGCTAATCGTGATATTCACAATCCTGAGCTCCTCATACATTAAAGTTTTGGAAATGCCCCTGGGCAGGGTATTTTGAATATTTAATTAGTGACAGGTAATTGATGTATGGTCAGTGTAAAAGGTTTAATGTAAGATGGGTCAGGTGTGTCATATCAGAATATTATGAAGCAGGGCGGTTTCTTGCTATAAGCAGTGTAAGTGGTTGCTTAGGGATCCTGGATCACTGGGGGCCCCATGATTTTTAAAACAAATATGCAAAAAAAAGCACACTTTACTATCAAGAGGATTGTCTATCATACAGTTACAGGGTGTGGTGTGAAAAGAATTGGTGATTAACATAACCAAAGTCAGATATAACCAAAGATCAAGAAGAAGCACGGATCATGGTGTTCATATCTACTTCAAGAAAAAAATGCAACAAAAAAGAAAGAGACCACATTTACTGCTGTTACTGTGTGAGTTATTTACACCAACATTTATTTAGTATGATAAAGATCCCGACCGTTTATGCAACATTTTGCAATTGTAATATATATTTATTCATCCAGTGGGTAGGTGCGACACAGAGGCGACCTGAAAGAGAAAAGCAGAGACGTGTTACTTTACACAGTGTATTTGTGTGTGTGTGTTTATATATCACATCCACACTGTCATCCACACTGTAGTCCAGATTCTTCACAAAGAATTCGACTCTCTATAGAACAGAGAGCAGAGTCAGTATCTAATGTTTGTGTGTGTGCATGTGGGTGTTTGCACTGGGGGCTTTAAGAGTACATACTGATCAATCACTCAGTATTAAGCCAGTTATTAAGCTAAAAATGTGAGACAGCACTTGACCAAAACCTGGTTCAAATAATAAAAGTCCCTGGAAATATAATCAGCATAGTACCTGTGCATCCATGGACTGCAGTGTGGTTTGCGCTCTGCTCGTGGTCTTGTCCTACTGCTTTTCTCCCAGTTCACCTGTAGATGCATCCAATCATTTCACTTTAGCATCCAATCATTTCACTTTAGCGTCCAATCATTTCATTTTAGCATCCAATCAGTAATTTACCTAATTTGTATTTGTTGTTTTTTGCTAGTACCAGGTTCGACTAGCATTTGTTTCAGTAGTGAACATAAATTGGCTAGGCAGGAAGTAAAATTTAGCTAATGGTAACTATTGCAAACTTACAGAGACTGAGTAATGATTTCAGGCTAAACGGCATTAAACAAAAATCATCTAACAGTTTTTTTTTATATGTATGTCTATATATACTATACTCTCTCAAGTCCAGTATTTTTACGCTTATCACAAAACTGATACACAATCAGACAGCTGTGACTCACGCTGTGGCTGTGGATGTTGTTGTATGGATTTGGGTAGGGTTCAGTAGGCTGGCTAATCTCCTTCATTTCTCTCTGCCTTCCTCCATGCTCCTTCTTGCTCTGAGACGGAGTCACATACACCGACCTGCTGCCCAACAACCTGCCGTTCATCTCCAAGATGGCCTTTCTGGCTTCATCAGGAGATGAATAGCTGACAGTCCCAGTGCCTCTGGAGAAGCCATTCTCCATCAGGACCTGTAGAGGACAGCGAGGAGATATAGAAAGCATAGAATGAGCATTACATGCGTTGCACGTTAACAATATCGTAGCTCTCCACATTCAGAAAATAAACCAATTGAGTAAAAAAATAAAAAATAACAAAAAATGTAAAAAAAAAAAACGCCCCTACACACTCGTCACCTTGTGCTGCAAGATCACACTGTTTTTTAAATGTATATTTTATTTTTAACATCAAAATTGCATTCAATACCGTACTATATTACTTTTTGGCATGTTAGTTTTTCATATTCTAGCTGCATCGATAGTGATTCAGTTTTAAGTATATCAGGTACATTTTATAATTAATGAATTTAGCCGTGCCGCATATGTGATTTCTTCTATTTCGTACAGCTCCCACACTTTTTGGATCCAAACATTGTATGATGGAGGTTAAAGTTTTAACCATTTGAATATGATCCACTTAATGGTGGCTGCTAGTAGGATTTGTAGCAAATATATTTTAGCTCTGTCGTTGAAGCCTTCTGGACGCACACCAAGAAGGACTACTTTGGGATCTTTGGGAATCTCATGGTGGAAGATTTCTCCACCAAAGAGCATCAAATACATTCTTCTAATAATTTCTTAATTTTGGGCATGACCACAGAATATGGGTATGATTACCAACTTGCTATACACATTTTCTCAGACACTTGTCTAAACCGGTCAGATTCCATTTCTCTGTTATTGTGGACACTGGTTTCGATGTAATCGAGCGAGTAAGAGTAAGTGAACACAAGTTATCGGGAAAGGAATAAAATGTAGGGATTAGTCATTTTAAGTGACCTTTGCACTGATGACAGTTCCAAATCGCAGGAACTCTTCTTGCAGGCGTCTGTCATCCACACTGGGGTCAAGATTCCTCAGCATCAGTTTGACTGTCTACAGAAAAGGGCAGAGTCAACATCCAGTGTGTTAATTAAGCCAATTATTACACTAAAAAAGTGTGAAATAGCATAAAACACCTGTAAAAAACCTGGACTAAACTCATAAAAGTAAAAGTCACAAATCAGCATTGTAGCTTTGAGTACTTAATTATTAATTTCCCAGATCATCTACTCAGTGTTATGCATTTTAATTTCTCAAAAAGACTAAAAGAAATGCCAACATTTCTGTACATAGACTCCAGAAAACCCTGAAACAGGCATGCTCATACTCACAGACGAACTCAGAGATACGCCCACATGTCCATAATACAGACATGAATGATCTGCGAGACTTTACTGCTCTACCTTGGTGTTCTTGCTGAGGCGTTCCTTAGGGAGCTTCTTGATTCTAACAGGCATCTGCTGTTCTTTAACCTGCTCCTTCTGCTCCTCTACCTTCTGCTCCTCTACCTGGCTGGTGGTTTTCGTGCTCCAGGGATTCTGTTTTACACAGAAAAAGAGAAGGAATTAGAGACACCCCAGAAATAAGATTTATATTATGTATGCCCAACTTATTAGTAAGCTTAGTGTCTTACATAGAAACAGGAGGGTTCAACGTTCTCCAGCCCACTGTCCTCAGCGTCCATGAGATCACCCCATGAAGGCTTTGGAGGTGCTGGGGGTGTGGATGAGGGTACTTCAGACACGAAATGTTCGATTTGCTGAGACTGTAAATAGTTGTGAACAATGATTTAGGCCCAACTCCCAAATTTGCTAATTAACATAGCTGTAATTAGAGTGATATTTGGTTACAAATTACCATTGTCCAAAGAGGATAACGTGAAAATGCAAATAAAATATGTTGTAGCTGAAATTGTTCTTGCTGTGCGATGCGTGTAGCTGCTTGTTTATGCTCTGTGCGCTGATGTTCTGACTTGCGATTGATCAAAACTCTTTATGTGTCCCCTCAGATAAAATTTTGAAACATGCTGTGATTCAAATGATAACAGTGACATCACAGGGCAGTTCCATTCCAATATGTCTACAAGCCCCCCGCCCCCCCCCACACACACATTAATTATATTAATAACAATTTAAACAACAATTAAACAACTTTAATTTAAATTGCTATACACATTTTCTCCGACACTTGTCTGAACTGGTCAGATTGTTAATAATTCAACAACGGGTTGATGAGGAGTTAAAGGCCTGTACCGTATGTCTCAGAGAGATGAGGCTAAGAGAATAGCACAAATAACTGGTAGTATAACTGAGACAAAAAACACTGTAAACTGTGGAACCATGTCACAAAACTTAATCAAAAGAAAAATAAACAACATTATGTTGTACAGTTAAGCAGAAAAATGAATGATGGGAAAAGGCTTTGGTGTATTTTAAATAATCTAATGGGAAGACATCTCACCACAACCTACTTTTATGGAGTGTGGAGGTACTTTTATTACAAAACCAAAAGAAATTGCAAATTACTTGAATAATTATTTCAGAAGCAAGGTACATAAATTAAGAAATGAATTATCATGTGGGACAGATAATACCATATCCATTTCTAATATCAAAAATTATATGAAGGATAAACACTGCTATTTTGAATTTAGTGAATTAGAAGTAGAAACAGTTAATAAATTGATCAAGCTTGCGTGGTGCAAATTCACCTATTGGCATGTTTTTGGGTGATTGGAGGAAACTGGAGAACCCAGAGGAAACCCAGGGAGAATATGCAAACCACCGCACAGCAAGAACTTAAGCTCAGGCTCAAACCAGGGACCATGTGGCTGTGAGGCAGCAGTGCTACTTGCTGCACCACCATAGTATGTTTGGTAAATTAATTTATACCACAGAGATACCATATAGTGATCACCATGCAAGACTCCGAGTGATATAAACTTTTTTTTCCGTTTGCAGTCAGGTTGCCAGTAGTCCTTCCACTTTATAAGAATGTCTGTCTAAGAGACTGCTCGGGTAACATTTGATTGACTGAACAGTATTATTATAATGTTTATTTTCTCATGCTGTATAAAAACAGCAAAGCTCAGGAGGCAGCCCATTGGCCAAGTAGACTGTGAGTACAATTTAAGTGCCTCAGATTATCATTTTAATTAATCAGAAACAATATAACATTATTTCAGCTTGCTTTCTGAGGATTTAGGCTAAAGCTGCATTCGTGCCATGTCGTAATTAAAAAAGTTTAAGATTGGTAAAAAGTGTTCACCTCCTCGTAGAACTCGTAATTACCACTTTGTAAACTAGGAATTGTCTGAGAGACTTGTACAACCTGACCGCTGCAACGTCACAGAGAAACACTCAATTTGAGGAGTAAAATGTAGTTTAAGTCGTTATCTTGTAATATTTCTGTTATTTCTGTAATTGACTATTACTAATGTCTCAATAATGCAAGATTAATCAGAAAATAAATGAAAGATATACAATATCGTTTAATGTAGCTAGCACAGACTGTTACGTGTTGTATTGTGGTTTTGTCTGTTGAGTACCCAAATTAGGCTGTTATTAATAAACATGTTATCGTTATATAATGTGCTTTCTGTGTTCTTCAATATTTAGCAAAAGCATAAAAATATGATTTAATGTTGTAATTATGTATTTTGCAGTTGTCAACAACATAATCTCACATGGATTCATTTTGGCGTATAGAAAGGCATAATAACAAGTCCGAGGACGTGAACAGCTCTGAGGAGAATGTCCTGGGTTGTCATCTAGCAATTACGGTAAGTCTGACATGGCGTGAACGCAACGTAATAACCGCTGGGTAAATATTTAGGGCTGAGTATTGCGACCAATTGGCGATTCGATTCGATTCTTATTTATATGGTTCCGATTCGATTTTGATTTCAACTCAATTAAAAATCGATTAGTTATCCATATTTCATTTAAAATGTTAGTTTTGCAGGCATGGAATCCATGTTTTAACATAAATGCTGGTAACGGAAATCCTCCTACTTAAAGCTATATTACTGAAATACACATTCACATTAAGAATACGGCCCACACAATTAATTTTTACTTTTACTTTGAGTAACAAACATTGTAACAAGAAATCATAAATATGTACATACAGTGTACACAAGGTAAGCACAAACTGCACAATACACTTTACTGTAAAAAAAAAAAAATTAAATGTGCAACAGTGAAATTCATTAACAATTTAAAACGTTTAAGAAATAAAACCGTTTCCAAAATTCAAAACGTGAAAGATGGTGACATGTTTAGGACGAAAGGCGAACTACAGATAATATCCTCTCAAGTAAAGCTCATTGATATCGTTTCCTTATATTGAAGATCGATTAAAATCGGTGAATTGATATTTTTTACTCAGCCCTAGTAATATCCCAGAGTGAGCAAAGCAGCAAAAACAACATACTGAATAAAACAAACATATTCCCAGTTCAATTACTGCACTGTCTCTTTAACGTGGGGGTTAAACTTTTATTGTGGAACGTTAATAAGAAAGAACTGACAAATGAAAAAAATATGTTTTTGCCTTGCAGAAACAAAATTCATTAAGTTATGCCAAGAAAGCACACTAAAATAATTTTGAACCAAAATCTAATCTGTGGGGGCGCACGGCGGCTTAGTGGTTAGCACATTCGCCTCACACTGCCAGGGTTGGGGTTCGATTCCCGCGACTCTGTGTGTGCGGCATTTGCATGTTCTCCCCATGGTTTCCTCTGGGTACTGGGGGGTTTCCTCCCCCAGTCCAAAGACATGCATGGTAGGCTGATTGGTGTGTCTAAAGTGTCCATAGTGTGTGTGTGATTGTGTGCCCTGTGATGGATTGGCACCCTGTCCAGGGTGTACCCCACCTTGTGCCTGATGCTCCCTGGGATAGGCTCCAGGTTCCCTGTGACCCTGAAAAGGAGTAAGCGGTTGAAGGTGGATGGATCAAATCTGTGGCTGTCCACTTGTTTTGTATTTATTTTGAAGGGACTCACCTCGTTATCAAGTTGGTATTGATTTATTTTAATAAGGTACAGTTGTAATCTGGTTTAAATGTGGATGCACTGCACTCACTGCTCACTCAAGTTTTAAACTAATCTCATATTAATGCTTGTTCAATTGTATTTGCTGTCCTCTTCCACAGGCCATATTTACCTACAGTGGCTTTTTTGCAGACAGTTTGATGCCACCTTGTGGCACTAGCTGAAATTAATCTCACTGCTTTCTTTGATCTACAAAGAAGAAACTCATTACACATTAGGGTTTTAGACACAAAGCAGTAGTACAGTATTCCACTGTAAGAAATATATATTATGAAGTTATTATTAAACAAATGTAAGCCATTTTTACATCTAGGTACTAGAGCTGGACAATATGACAATATGCAGAAACACCAATCGTGATACACTGTCCTGAGATATTGATAGTATTGCACAAACAGATCTAGTTTGTATTATTTTCTAATTGAATGCAGCAATATTCATTACAAATTATGCTCTATTATTAATAACAACTTGAGTAAAATGTAGAATGTTTGAATTGTTTACATGAATTTCAGAGTTTCTTAGTATTTGGTATGACCCCTTTTTGCTTTAATGTCAGTGTGCTCTTGAGCTGAAACGGACTCCACAAATTTGTGCAAAACCTCATGATCCGTTTTAGATCGAATTCATCGGAGTGTCATCTGAACATACGCTTCAGTAGAAGAGATTAGACATGAGGAAATGCAGAGAATAGGTTCAGTGCTTTAATTCAAAAGCACAAAAGAAGGCATTTTTTCCCCAGTTATACTCCGTAGTAAATATTCATTCACGTTTTGAGCAAATCACTACATACAGTCTTATTCTCATATTCACTACCTTTTGAAAAGAATATCTAATACGAAATGTACATACTGTAGTCATCCTTGTTGTTGGTTTTCACAACTGAAAAAGTCACTCAGCACAGAGAGATCGCTTAGATCAGGGTTGCATTAATTGTGTTGTGCCTTGAGGTCTGTTGATACAGAATATCAGTGTGATGACATATCATGATTTGGAAATCTGAAATAGTCATACTATTAATGTTGTGTTATACCAGGATAGATAGCCATTGCAGGTTGTTTTTTTTTCTAGAACAGAAATAGCACACTTTTCATTTGTTCACTCATTAAATTGAATAAATACCGAGATGAATTTTTTTGGAACTTGACCAGTTGCAAAAATTTAAAACATGTACATTTAAAAAAATGAGAGAAGTACAAGGTAATATGAAGGATAATTAGGGCTGCAACTAACGGTTATTTTCATAATCGATTAGTTGGCTGATTATTTTTCCGATTAATCGGATTGGGGGGGTGGGGGGGGGCAAACTTTCAGTACCATTTTTTTGTTTATTTAAAATGAAATACACAAACTGAGTGTTACAAATATAAACTTCAGACTAAAACTTTTCACACCTGTTTGTCCAATTATATAAGACTGAAAAGAACGCAATACACACAGACACACACAAGAATATATATTATTCATTTAGGACTGTAGTTTAATTCAGTACTTTGTGTACATCCATAAAAATAATGTATGAATACTTGTATATAATATAAACTAATATATACGTTTATATTATATAATAATATTTATGCATTACTTTTAATAAAAGATAACACTGACATAAACAGTAAACTGAAGAAAGTCATTGTCGGTGACTCTCAGTATCTGCTAAAGCTAGCAGCATCACATTACGTGCGTATGACGTCATGCGCCGTTGACTAGGAAGCGGCTTATACTTCCGGTTAGTTAAAAAAAAAAAACGCTCGTGTTCCTTTTGAGACGATACTACCTTTCTGAAATTCACACACTAGACGGTAGTGTACATAGTACATAGTGTAAGTGTAGAGTACGTCATTTGGGACACAACTTTATAATTACTGTCCAAAGTTTTCAGAACAGAAGTAACGTAATGAGTAAATCTCCCCCGTGCTGTGCATAGACCAACTAATCGATAATGAGATTCATTGACAACGATTTTCATAATCGATTATTATCAATTTTATCGTTTGGTTGTTGCAGCTCTAAGTATAATATCGACACAAATCACCATACTACTAATTTATATGGAAAACCATGATATTGGGTTGTACAGTCATGGTATTGAGTATTTTTTTTACTGTTCCACATCACATAGTGTGACATAACTAATAATGTGATTTGAAGATTTATTACTTACTTAAATTTGGAAAAGAAATTGCCTGACATGGCTTTTTCAAGAAATATTACATTAAACAACAAGCACCAACCAGGAACAATGATTGCCAGTGCATGCTTTCTTTACCACTGCTCATGCCATGCAGGAAAACAGCAAAACATGCTTAGAGGTACAGCAACTGCACTCTTCTGTCTTCCTTCCCCAACCCAGAGAGCAGGGGTAACTGTGCTCCCCTGGACCCCCGATTATGAATACCTGGTGGCATTGTCAGGAAAAGTGCCCACCATGGTGAACCCTCTTCTACTGCACTACTCTCAGAATAAGAAATCCAGATTTTATGAATACACAAATCGGAACCACTCCCAACACTGGACACATGCCTGCTCTTCGTGTCCCTTAATAAACCAGCGTTGTATTTTCCTACAAGATTCTCAGCACCGCCCTGACTTTTTTTTTTTTTTTTTTTGGTTAGAATTTTGTAAAACTGCTGCAGTGTCAGTTCTTGCACGTTGGTTCCGCTTTATAAAGTGTAGGGTGACTTTTGAACGCAAGGCGGGAATATCTTGAATGGAGAAATTTGTTGCGCTGATGCCTTACAATGTCATTCTTAAGAACACAACTTGAGATTCTGACTAGTCATTAAATACTGGTCATTGTGGCTTGGCTTTGCAGAAATATTTGTCTCAGTTCAGTCGCAACGTCGTAAACATATTAGAAATTAGGATGCAAGAGCAAAGGAAACCAGGAGCTGTTGCAGTAATATGTACTGATTTATCAACGACAGAGCTTATTTATGTGAGCAGACTATGCCAGTCTTCTGATGTCATACTGTGTGTGTGTGTGTGTGTGTGTGTGTGTTTTGTGTGGGCACGGAGGGACAATATGGTCTTTATGAGCAGAGCTGCACTCCAAGGCAGAAACATTGTTCGGCAGTAAAACATTCTGAAACCAAAACCACATGTTCTAAAGTGCAGGACACACTTTACATTGCAGAGCTGTTACTCAAACGGTACTGGAGGCTCCTGGGCCGTGCCACACCAGTGTTGGACATTGCACTTTTTCATTTCTACCTGGAGGCTTAAATGAAGAACAGATTCTGTTTCAGGCATGCTGCAGGAAAGGAAAGGGGGAGCAGCCGCTTGGGAAGGAGGGTGGTAGAGAGAGAGAGAGAGAGAGAGAGAGAGAGAGATTTTAAGCACAATTGAGCATGCTGCTTAATGCTGACTGTTTTGACAGTCTTACAACTGATAGTTTTGCGTAGTGTGTAGTGATTTATTTTCATTTTTTATGGATTTAAAAAAAAAATTTTTTTACAGCTACTCTGTGTGCTGACAACTATATCCCTTCGTACAACAATATCATGTACCATGTTTGGTCATAGAATACCACACCAAATATGTTGTTTGTGTCTGCTTTTAAGCTGTTCGTTATCATGTTTATCTTTTCAAGTAAAGGTTTAAGAGTATTGCCCCCCCTCCAAAATTTTTTTCAAAATTAAAAATGCCCATAGATGCCTTGTGTGATGATCTGCAAATAATCCACAGCACAGTACTGAGACCAGACCAATACGCGCTCAATCTTGTTTCACCGCTTTTGTTTCAAAATGTCTTTAATGCGGGCGCAAATACCACACTCATAATTTTGCACAGCGTGGCGCTGTGAGGCCTCTTCAAAGTGGCACGATTTCAAGACTCAATTAAAAACGTGCCGTAGCCAGCGACAGGGGCCCCCTTGTGAACAAAGAGAGCCCGAGTGCGTCTGCTACCCGTGCATGGGGATGCCGATACGCAGGCAACAGTTGCCTTTAGCTAGAGTTGAACCCTTGACCTGTGCACTGCCAAGTCAGTTTTGGGTGTAACTTTGTGTGCCATGTGATAGCACAGGTGTGGGTTTTTTTTTTTTGTGAATAATTACGCTAACAGTGGGTGCATCTAAATAAATAGACCTTCATTTCCATAACTACCCCTGACCGACTGCTGTTGAACATGTGTTCACCTCTGTACGGACAAATAAGCCTGCATATGCTGCAAGGTTTAGAAATGGCTTGCATTTCATTGTGTTACAGGCACCCATGTTTGATATTTTGTTAATAACTTTGTGGGTTTGTGTTCTGTCATAAAGTTTTCACCCGTTGTAGGTAATACATGATATCTAACGAATTTTTTTTAAAAAGTCAGTGCATACAGGAACATTTTATTTATTTGAATTGGTGCGGCAGTTAATCAAATGCTACACGTTTTTACAGTTGATTTATTTCTCTGTAGTTTCTCTCTAGTTGTAATAATGCAAACCATGAAAACATCATTTTTAATCAAAATGAAGTTATGATTCTTATACAAACAGTGATAATATATGGATGTATCTGCAGTATGTAAGAATGCACAAAGGGTTTAAAATTTTTATGACAAAAGTTTTGAAGTCCCAAAGATGCCTCTATCTTTGCCATAATGCAGTGACCAGATGCTCATGCAGGACATGTAGTGCCTGTTATACTACTGTATATCCATTCATGTGTCTGTTGTTGGTTGGTGATGTTATATTCACAGAAGAAAACATGACCAGTTTGAGAATTATCGGCACCCTGGGTTAAGTTGTGTAAGCTGAAGAGGCAACACCATGAGAGAGGACCCTGGAGAGATTCTCATATCAATTCATCTCATATCAAGTCAAGTCAGCTTTATTTGTACAGAATATTTACAAGACAGTAAGTGTCTGCATAGTACAATCCAATCAGTATAAGATTAAAACAGAATAAAATAAAAACAACACGATTGAGAAATCAAATAGGCTAAATAAAACAATAGAGAGACAGCAAAAACAAAGACCATCAATAACAAGACCAAAACCAAATAGATAGCCAGATGACAAGGACTCAAATGCCTTGGAGAATAAATATATTTTCAAATTGGATTAAAAAAATATATGTTGTTGGGGATGACCTTATGAACAATAATACGATGGTCCACAATCTTGGAGCAGCAACAGAAAAGGCCTGGCCACCTTTGAACTTCCACTGTGAGTGTGGAATGGTTAAAGACTGCTGATCAGGTTCTGGATGAGGGAAGGGGGCAAAAAAGATCAGAAATGTACTGTAGCTGGGTGCAGTACCACATAGAGCTTTAAAAACAAACAATAAGACCTTAAATTCAATTCTGTATTTAACTGGTTGCCAATAGAGGGACACCATAAAGGGGAAGGTGCTTTTCCTTTTCTCGGTACCTGTACCTGAATCCTAGCAACTGCATTCTGGACCTTCTGCAGGTGCGACAAGGTTGACTGACCGATCCAACAATAAAGGGAATTGCAATGCTCTGAATTCTATAGTCTCACCATGCCTTATAGAAGAACCAATTCTCCTGGCAATTTTGGCAAAGGGAGGTTTCACAGACTACTGAATGCAGGGATGACAAGCATTGTGATGTTGTATTGTTAAAAATATATACTTTTTTTTTTTTTTTTTTAAGAATAAACTGACTTCAGTTAAAGATTAGATTTCTCATTTGATATTTTCAATATCACATTAAGATAATTCATCACAGAGATATTTATTCATCATCATTTGTACTCAATATAATTTCTAGAGGTGGCTGATACTGCTGTCAGTCAGCGTTTCTGCATACTTTTTGACCAACTGTGATGGAGAGTCAAATATCCTTTATTCTATAGGGCTATTCACTATATTATGAATAAAACCATGTATGTTCTCTCTTTAAACAAGAGAAATATAATACCTACTGCTCCTTTAGAAACTTATCCAAAGGTAATCAAATCACACATTTCTATACAAATTACATCGTCATGCATGAAGGCATCATTGCTACACTCAAACTAGTCACTTTTGAGTTAAATCTATTAGTCTTTCTACAGGTGCATATACACATGAAAAAGTGCTAAAGCCTTAGATTTTTTTTAAGACACTGCCACTGATTGTAGTGTAAGTAAATGATAGGTCCTGTGGGAAATCCCCACCTTTTAGTATGCTTTTTTCCCCCAACTCGTTTTGAACAGTAGGTTGATCAAGAGTATCAGATATGCTTCGATATGATTGTATTGTGGATCAAAGCTTCAGACCTGAGCTCCGTCTTGACATTTTAACGTGTGAATTCGAAATCATTTTAAGGACAGTTTCACTTTTTAAAAACCCGGTGAAAGGAAGTGAAAAAGCAGGAAATATTTTGCTCTTCATGTTTATTTGATTCTTTGAACATGTTTATTTAATAATCGATCACCATAACCGATCTATTCAAAGTCTTTTAGTTGAGACATAGATGTAGCTAGAACAGCTGTCTAGGAGGTGAAAAGTTCCCTCGTCAAAAAAAACCTCCCAGCTTTATTTGATTACAAGGGGATGTATGCCTCTCATTGAGGAGAAATACTCCAAAGCCTGAGTCCAATCTGAGTCCAGGCATTTAGGGCTTGACCGTAAGGATCTCTCTGAAAATAAAGTATATTTTCTCCAGTATTTTGGCTTTGAAAAACCTCCAAAAGTCCCTTAAGCACCCTCCAATATTTTTTTATCAGGTACTGCTTGCCAGTGACTTACCACTAATATCTCTCTCCAAAGTAAACAGCAGGAGATCCTATTGTCCAATTCCTCATGCCGAAGCCCACCCTCCCACTTGCCTTGTCTTCCCTTCTATATTCTACAATTGCCAATCCCAATCTAATTTATGGAATATTTTTAAGGTAACCGTATACGTTGAGGTGGCAGCGATAACATCTCCAGGCCCCTGTGACAGGCAGGAACCATGCAGTGCGCAGTTAATAACATAAACTCCTGCAAAAGGCCAGGCCAAGCGAGCAGAGATGCAGGGAGAAGAGCGTGGAAGTCAGAGGGATCTAATTGGGAACATGTGAGGTTCCCTCAATGGAGGATTAGCCAAGAAACGGAACTCGGCCTGAGCCCCGAGATCGCATTCAATTAGATGCGCCCAGGGCGAACGAGTGCGAGAGACCCAGAGAAAGATTTTTGGAACGCTGCATGGAGGGCACGGTCGAAACACTCCTGGCTAGGGCTAGCATGGGGTCACGTCTAAGTGGTGCTAATAGAAGGCAATAGGCTGAGTTTCAAGAGTGCACTAGCTTTGAACTGACCAGCATACAGCATAAAGCAACAATTATTCTTGAGGAGATAGGATGAGGAGAGGTAAAGAAGTAGGCATCAATGGGGTACTTGTACTTGTTGATGCTAAGCTGTAATAAAAAGGGCACATGTACAAGTCTTACCTTACCAAATCGATCCTGCACTCCAGATCACTCCTATGACATTTTTAGCGTACTCCAGTCAAACCGCCACAAAAAATTTCTTAGGACAAAATGAATGAAATGTTTATATCACAGTGGGGCAGAGTCTGAAAGAGATACATTTAGTCACATGGATGTAGGCTGTCCAACTTGTAGTCTGTCACAGCAACAAAAGTTGCTCTATTTCAGTGGCTAGTTGTTGATTCTTTACTTTACTGTACCACACTGCTTTTAATTAATCTCTGCGCTTTCTGTCTTTATGCGATTGTGCTCAGCAGCAGATGGAAGCACGCTCGTTCTTTTCACACTCTGCTAATGGCTGTACCTTTTGACACACACTCTGGCATCCACCCAGCAGACTCCTGCAGCTCCGCTAAGTAAGTCTCCCATTAGGCGGCAGTCACAAATTCAGCATATAAAAACTAAGCACCCATCGGGATGTTTCATTGGTAATTAAAAGTTGAAAGCTTTGTTATAAAAGCTCACCAGTTGACAGACACGCAACACAGTTGAGTGTGTAGTCCCAGCAGAGCGCTGGAATAAGGGTAATACAAGTGGATAAATATCATCACTGGAAAACTTCAACATAGCAACGAAGTTTCCAGTCACGCCAAGTCTCCCCCTCTCTGGATACTATTCACTGATGCATGGCCATTTAAAAACATAGGACAAATTAAATCATCTCTCACCTAACAGCGACAGATTGGTGCTTACAGCATGTGACAGCTATGATTGATGCAGTTTGAACCCTCCTATGGTTGCTGTATACAAAGTCCCACAAAGGCTCATTTCACTCGGAGCTCACCATTTCTCAGGCACCCCTTTTGCCTACTTTGCACCATCTTGCAAAGTAAGACCTTGATTTTTTTTTTTTTAGTTTATGTAGCTTATTTTTACAAAGTTGTTTTTTTTATTATTATTTTTTATTATTATTATTTTTTTAACGTTACCTCTTCATAAAACTACATATGGCCATTCCTTGTTTTTTTTCTTTTTCTGCATAATTGAATTTAAACTGTGTGCTTTATATAGACACGCACCTTAAACTTTGAGTACAGTGATCAGGTTTATAAATTGGCTAACTGAAGTGTGAAGGTAGACATACACATACGAAGATATATAGAAAACATATGACTGTTGACCGTCATTTATCCGGAAAAAAAAAAAGTTACAGAAAGAAAACAAATATTCCCCTGATTAGGGTTTAGCAAGGCACTGTAATACATTTAAAAAAAAACACTGTAGTGCAGGGTTAAAGGTCATTTTGTTTGCCTGGTTCAATGAGGTAATTATGTCTTTGTGTTTATTACATGCTGACTGCTCTGCTTCTGTCTCTGTTTCTCTCATTCTCTCCCTTCCTCCCTCCCTTCTTCCTCCTCTCTTCTCCCTCCCTCACATTAGGCCTCTCCCTGTGGGTAGAGGTGCCTGAGATGTTGGCTGGGCCATACATCTCTGTCAAAATCTCTATGAATAAATTAACCTTTTAAAGATTAGTGCACCCTAATACCTCAGGGTTTTTACACAGAACAAACACTGAAAAATGTTTTTTTTTTTTTTCTTTCCTCCAAAGCCTCACTAAGTTGGTGTTAGCCATGCGTTGAATCCTTTAAAGGTATAGTCACCCTGTTGGATACATACTCTTGTGTTTATAAACTGGTTTAATGTTATACCTTTTTAATACAATTTGCTAAGTAATGAATATGTAATTTAGATGATTTATTGTGAAGCGGATGACACATAGAAGGCAGCAGCAGTGGTCACTGGCTAACCTTTTTTGTGCATATAATGAGGTTCAGCGTGAGGCTTCCAATCAGTTTATAAACCACGAATTATTTCTCTGGTGATGGAAATGTATTAACCGCAGGTAGCTTTTTTTTTCAATGAAAAATTCAGATTTTTCTTCTTCTTCTTTTTTTTTTTCCCAAGCTTAACATTTCCATAAATAATGCTTGTATCTGCAAGTGATTTAAAAAAAAAAACTCTTTGCAGATTAATGTTTTTTTTTGTTTGTTCCACAAAAAGGAACGAGAGTTTATAGCCAGTTTAAATGTTTGGGTTATACCAAGTTTTGATGTGCTTCCTACAATATATTTCAACACAGCACTAGTAAGTTATTTAGGTTTAAGTATGAAGGTAGTTTTTGTGGTTCCAGAACTGAATTGAAGAGATTTCCTCAGCACCTGGGCTCGCTTAGGCTACAATACACACCTGGATGTTTGCAGACTTTACTTGATTGAGTCGACTGCATTAAGAGTATAACTACTCAGACATATTTAATTGATGAAGAAAACATATCTTGAAGGAATTTCTAAAAAGAGATGAGATGAGAGATTTTTTTTTCTTTTTCTTTTGACGATCGAGACTGTCCACCTAGGTTTTAAACAAATCAGGATAATTGTGTGGGGCAGGTTTTAGGTTAAAATTCCTCCTTGAAAAATAAACTCGTCATGTATACCGGGGAATATGACATGTATAGACTATGTCACTGGTTTTGGGTTACACTCGCAGGACTGACGGGAGGCGTCTCCTATACTTCCTGACTTCTTGCCCGTGCCAACTCGTGTACAGGAGGTTTTCTCCCTCCCTAAATTTTGTATTTGGGGGCAACAAAAAAAAAAAGAAAGAAGGTGGTTCATGCCCCCATCTGTGCCCATATTCCTGCATCTCTCCCCAATTCCCCCCCCTCATCACTCAATCTTCGTTTAAATCCTGACGTTTTAGGTAAGCATTCTCAGGGTTAATTTACGTCTACAGACAGACGCTTGCCAAGACGAGAGCTCAGGAGAAAAGGCCACTGCTCGAGTCTTGAGACTTATTCTGTGGCTAATTTAGGTTTTAGTGAGGAAGCAGGGCTTTTATTGCCATAAACTTTATAATGCACTCCACATTTTTGTAGGCGAACGTTTCAGAAATGAATTTTTTTTTTTCTAACCATGTGCCTAGAGGGTAAACGCATAGAGACATTTCAGCTACATTTTATATTCTTCGTTGTAACAGAAAGACGTGGTGTAAAAAAAAAAGAAGTAAAAAAGAAAACATTATAATTCTCTTATAATCCATTTCCTGGTACTGTATGGCGATTTTTCATTTTAATTCACACGTTGGCAGAGGTCATACAGTTGCAATAAAATTTGAATAACCAACACTGTGACTTATTGCTTAAACATATTACAGTCTGAACTGTCAAACTCCTTATTTCTCCCAACACTTATTGATCTATCATAGATCCATCAACACCCGGTCAGAACCACTAATCCCAAGAAGTAGTCCACTTAGTGTAAGCACAGTGGGAATGACCTTGTTACACAGGATTTTATTTTCCATAGAACATTTGGAAGCAATATTGTAAAACAGTGCCGCATGTAGTATTATCATTGTAACGATTTGTGTTATCGCACGATGAGCACGTCTTGATTCGGCTTCTCATCCGGGCTCAGTGGCAAACAATGCTGGCAGGAAAAGCCACGCTTCAGTGTTCACAGTAGGTGGCTCCCTAGCCCGTCATATCCCGCAAGCATTTGTCTCATGTCCCTGATAGTAAGCACACACACGTGCACACACACACACACACACACACAGGACCACTGCAGTAACAGCCAACATATGGAAATGCTTGATTTGATATAGTGTCATTTTACATTGCAGAAATGAGTGCATGTCTTTTTTTTTCTTCCCCCTTTTTTTTCTATGCTCCTTTTTTTTTCTCACTCTCTAACCGGTGGAGTGCGAAATATGATCCCGGCTAACTACTAGTGTTAAAAATAAAAAACAGACATATGTTATTAAACCATTAACCATGCCTAGTGTAGGATGGAGCACAAGGTACGGGGATCATTCAGTGCAAGTAATGTGTTTTCTTTCTGATTATACCAAAATCTTTAACCTCAGTTTCACTGAAATATAATATACAGTGCATACAAGTAACATGTTATTATTAAAATACTCTCAATAATAATGATGATATTTGTATTAGATTTATATTCTAATTAAGGTCTCATTTGTAATGTAATTTGTATTGTCTTATACCAATTCCTTTGCAAAATCATATCCTCTCTTTGCCCACATGGACATTTGACTCCATGCTTCTCTACCTCAGTCTTATATTTCCTATAATTTTTCCCTACAACCACCACCCCTGGCCAATAAAGCAGTTTCTTTACAAGCTCTGTCATTTATTTATTTATTTATTTATTTATTTATTTGCTTGCTTGCTTGCTTGCTTGCTTGCTTGCTGTGACGAAGGGAGAGAAAGAAAAGCAGGAGCGCTGTAAGACTCCCACAGGTCGAGAAAAAGCTGATGCGTGTTACCGTTCTCAGCTGTAAAGAGCCAGCAAGCTTTTGGGTCAGGTCTACATCCAGAATGAGATCATTTCAGAAAAGGAGAGCGATGGAGAGGGGGGGTCCGCTGTTACGGTTCTGTCTGTCAAAGCAGCAAAATAACAGTGCCAGCTGTGGGTTCTCTTCTGTTTACAGCAAGCTGCTCTACTGTAACACATGACAATATGCTTTCTCAGGTTTGCTGGTAAACACTGTGTCCAGTGGAAATGAAGCAGGCTCATTGTCTGCACTGTGTGTGTGTGTGTGTGCGTGTTTGTTTATTTATTTTTACATTTTGGTGGGGACCAGATACAGTTTTGTCCTTGAGGGGACATTTGGTTGGTCCACATTGTTTTTAATGTAACAAAAGTTGCAGGTTTTATTTAAAAAAAAAAAAAAAAGACAAGCATGAAAAGTTTCCTTTTGGTTTCTGAGGTTATGGTTAGGGCTCATAAGGTTAGGGTTAGGCATTCATTATTATGTCAGTGAAAGGTACTTACAAGGATAAGACAAACGTGTGTGTGTGTGTGTGTGTGTGTGTGTGGTCATTGACATCAGAGCTTCTGTGTGGTGCATAAGGAAACAGAAGTAAACAAAATAACCCATGCGCCACATGAGAAACAGACCAACAAGCCACAGACTCTGCTTCAGGCAGTGGGCATGCTGCTCCTTTTCTTTTCTTTCTTTTCTTTTCTTTTCTCTTTTCTTTTCTCTCTTCTTTTCTTAAAATACATCAGATATAAGAAGCAATGAATGAAAAAGAAAAAAGAAAATAATGCACACGCTGAACAAAGAAAAAGTGTTCTTATGGCATGCGGTTATGTTGTCATGTTAGCGCTGTAATGAGCAGTGGAACCTGTTGTGCTGGGTTGAGTCCATGGTGCAAAGTAACCAAATGTTTGTTTTACTAATCAGACTCCTTTTCACGTGACATACAGCTTGAAAAGTTTTGACTTTTGCGTTAATGAAGTGAAAAATGAAATCAGACCATTGAAACGAATATAGGATTTTGCACTTAGAACACTTTTTATTTACGCTGACGAACCCTGACGAATGGCACGGCACGGGTCTGAGTTTAAATATGGAGAGAAAAATGATGAACTTGCTTTACTTTTGCATGTAAAAGGTGACATTGTCCACACCTTATGCCAAATCCACATGTGATCCAATGTGCTTGGAGTCTTTCATACAGGGAAGAAAACCGAACACGACAAAGATTTGTAGTAGTACAGAGAGACGTGAGTTCCTCTAACTGGTATTAAATAGAACTGTCTGGAGTCCAATGCCAAAACTCTAGCGAAACACTCCTCCTCGTGTAGGAAAAGCTGATTCGGAGTGGTTTGCTGTTTCATTGGCTGTTTGTTGTTTCCTGCAAGGCTGCGGTTGAACCGGGCTCTCCTAATCTTGCGTCGGTTGAGACCTCAAACGCCTGTCACCTTTGCTGCAACGCTCTGCTGCCTGTCCCCGATTGGCTGGAGGCAGATTTATTTCTCCCTGTCACAGCCAATCGCGTGGCAGCGCCGCTCACGGCTCTGTTTAGTTACAGTGACACACATGCTGATTAGAGGCGGGACATGATGGATGGACCTGGCCCAGGAGTTTTTATCAGCTCATAATGAGCCTGACACTGCACAGACACACACACATACATACCGCCTCACACTCGAGGGTCACGTCTCCCACATACACACTCGCACAGGAGGTCAGGCGCTAACAAACAAAGCATCTTTCCCTCCCGAACACGGCAGCCAAATGAAACGGACCTGCTTTCGGTCATCCGCGTAGATACTCCATCATCATTGCCATCATCATCAGCGCTGTCATGCTAAACAGCGCTAACGTTCCCAGTCCTCCTCCTTTGGCAGTGAGTGTGATTGAGTTCCATTTCTGGCTCGAACGAAATAAGGCAACGATGGGAACTTTTGCAGACCCCCTTGATTATGTCAAACCATAAGCAGTATACACTCATTTCCAACCCACAGCGGTGGTTTCTGTCTGCGTCGTATCCACCGTATTTGTGCCAATTCGAAGGGAATGCAGCCTGCGGTGTGTGACAGCTCGGCATGAAGTCATGCTTGAGATTGGGCCGTGAGAAGTGTACCATTTCAATCTGCCATGACTCTTGCCTAGAAGTCTCCAGAACTCCTGGGCAGTTAAGGTTGCCAGGCTCCACTTTGCATGGAGTTTGAGGTGGTTTCTATGTGCATTGACCTTGACATTGATTTTCATCATTGCTCCAGAAGTGTACAGTGATGGTTCACGTGCGTATTTATATTGACGTTTGCTTTATGAGAAGTTTGTTCAGCAAAATTGGCAAGGGTTTTAGCATGGCTGGTGTGCTTTTTCTTCAGTAATTTAACTCTGGTCTTAAGCCGCGTGATGTTTTTTTTTTTTAAAGAAGGATCTGCAGACCCAAATATGATAAATGTTTTGGTTTTAAAATAATTTGTCAGCCGGGAGATAGAATGTTTTCAAATCAAAGGACTAAGTACGAGATAAGATTTATAGTATAGGAAAGGCACTCAGATGGACATGTCATCTGAGGAAGTATTTGCTTTGAATGGCAGTCATGGCCCAGGAAACTAAGGAAATAGAGCTTAGGGCCAGTCTCTAATTGCCATTCTTCTGCATATACAATATACCCTGGCCAGCATGATAATGACTCCAAAACTAAAACATTCATAAAGTGTTGCTGGATTTTAAGTAGCAGGGTTAAAAAATGCAACCTTAGAGGGCCAAAGTGCACTTTCTGGCTTCCTCATCAACCCCCCCAACCCCCCCCCCCCGCCCCTCCTATCTGGCTGTCTGTCTGTATGTCTGTCTGTCTCTCTCTCTCTCTCTGTGGCCTTTCTCCTATGTTGGGACTGTCGGGTTACATCATAGGGAGCAGTGGCTCCAAATTGGATGCAGAGAGTGAGAAGTTCAGCACTAGCCCGGGGCTGGGAATATTTTTCCATTTATTTGGGAAGAGAGCGGAGAGAGTTGAGGGGAATGAGGGGGAGAAAAGAAGCATGACATGCAGACAAAGGGGGCGGAACGCATTACAGGTTAAGTAATGAGTAATCAACAATGGCTCCTTCTGTGTAACCCCCCCACCCTCCCTACTCAATCTCTCTTGGAAGTGAAGCATGGTAGCATGGCAAGTGCCAAATGACCCCCCCCCCTTCACCCACACACCCCCACCAACCCATACACACCTTCTGGTGGTAGAGAGAGGCCAGACTTTAGGCTTTTATGGCGCTCAGAGTTCCAGCACAACAAGGTGGAAAGGGCCCCAAGACAATCAGGAACACCGTTGCTTCTCAAATTCAGATTCGTACAGATTACCCCCCCCCCCCCCCCCCCCCTTATGTCACTTGTCTTCTGTGTTTAGTTAATATAACCATGTCCTGGGTCTTGAGATCAGATTTGTGGAGGCATGCAGCTCTTGCAGCTCATGCAGAAAAGGAACATGAAGATTTTTCACTACAGTCCAAATCCATGGCACAACTATAGTGTTTTTATATTTGCTGTCTATTCTGAATGAAATGAATTATTAATCATTTATTTACACGTTCATTCAGTGTTGTCTACGTAATATAGTGTATGGTATGCTTCTAAATATAAATAAATATATGATAAAAAAATGAAATATCTTCATAGAATTTGTGTGTGTGTGTGTCTTTACAGGTGTATGGCGTGTCTCACTGGTAGACACATATTACTACAAAAGCTTATGCCTGGGGCTCAGTGTGTGTGTGCGTGTGTGTTTGTGTGTGTATGTATATATATGTATATATATGTATGTATGTATGTATATATATATATATATATATATATATATGTATGTATGTATGTATGTATGCGTGATCTATAACCATGCTCTATCTAAAGCCTCAGGGACGTACCCAGAGCGTGTATTACATTTCTCACTCCACACTCACACACACTCTTAACACACTTATGGTTCTAATCACCTGATCATTCCCAGTATTAACACCCCCAGTTGCTATCAATCGCAGTCATGTTCAATCAAACAAAGACTTCTGAGCGCCTTTTCTTCACAGTGACGATTGTGACTTTCATCGCTCTTTATTCTCATGCTCAAATTAATGTCGGTGTACCGGACGGGACTTTTGCAAACGATTTGGTCTTGGCCGCGTCGTTAAAGCGCTATAACTGTAATCTAGAGAGAGTGAAAGTGTTAAGCCGCCATGAAATAGAGGTTGGAGTTTGGGTCCAGGCCCAGTGTGCTTTGTCACTCTGCCAGACCATCTGTACCAAAACGAGAAGCTCAAAGTGTTACAGTGCCTGCAATGCTATTTGAATCCATCCTAAATGAAACGTGGTGAAAATAGAGCCCAATCGCTTTTTAGCTTCTGAGTTCCACACTTACTTGTACAATTTTGCCTGAGTGCTTCCAAGCTTTCACCCGCTATCACAAACCCTTACGCTCAGATCAATGAAACGCACTCGTCTTGCTAGCCGTGCTGCTGAGAATTGGATTGATGATTTGAGCTAGAAGACTATATCTGGTGGTGGAGTTGTTGGGAAACCGCTCGTGTTAGGGGACGTTAGCCAAAAGGAGACACCTACAGTACAGACTGGTGACCCTGGCAGTAAAAGCTGCAAATAAAAGTCGTTTGACGGGCAGGTCTGTTCTCTGCCATTCCTTACCTCCTTTTTTTTTTCTTCTTCTTCTCAAATTCCAATTAAATACAAAGCTGATTCCTCTTAACGGTGTCTGCTTTTTTAATATCGCACCAGTCACCACTGAGCAGGAATTTTATGAGTCTGCTTCAGTAACAGGACAGGACTGTTAAAAGTATTTTAGCAATAAAAATCCCATAAAAGATGTGCCAAATTGAATTATGCAGGACCCTCGTTAAAAAATGGGGAATTTGGAAATTGATTGTGTAGTGTGGATTTGTTTTTTTTTTGTTTTTTTTTAGTGCTCAAGGTCTTTTGTAGTTTTAGATTGTTGAATCTAAACATTCCTCTAATAAGTAATGTGTATATAGTTGTATACATTTGTCCAGTATGCTCATTAATGATCTTAGTAGTCGCAAGTATAAGAGAAATCTACTTACTATAAAACTTTTTTCTTTTGTCTAATGGTACAACAAATGAATTGAAGGAAGGGAGAATTTGGAACGCAGTGGAGCCATTCT
Organism: Ictalurus furcatus; assembly: GCF_023375685.1. NCBI lineage: Eukaryota > Metazoa > Chordata > Actinopteri > Siluriformes > Ictaluridae > Ictalurus > Ictalurus furcatus. The sequence continues at coordinate 6,660,692 of NC_071259.1, forward strand.
GTGGTGTGGCATATGGCTCATATTGAGGGTGTCTGAAAAATGTCTAGGAAGCATGACTCTGTAATTGGACCATTATTGAACATGATGCAGGCATCATTGACACAATTTCTTTTTATGCTCTTTTACCTACTCTGTTCCGTTCTTTTAGGTTTAATTCCTCACCCTTGTGACCCGCTTCCTTCCCCCCAACGTGAGGTTAACGTGTCCATGATGACCGTGAACGCCAGCGTGGTGCTGCGGATCCGGAGATCCAGCTCACCTTGTCTCGGGACGTGACTCAATTAGTCCTTCATTAGCCTTGCTCTGCATTTTTTTGTGATTGCCGAACCAAATTGCTTTCTTATGTGCTATTTTCATTTCTACTGGCTTTGCGGAAATGTATCTGATTTGGTGTCAGGGTTCAGAGAGAATGCAGCGTGCTCTTTTGCCGATAAATCTCGGGTGGGTGCCAGAATACGCAAGGCAGTTTCGCTCGACTGAAGATCTGAGATTCTAATCTGACTTGAGCTGTTTGTGCAGTGCAAAGTTGCATATAAGGGCCAGTCTAATTCCACACTAACGATATTGCAAAAAAAAATTAAAATACGCACATTCTATAGGCATTTGAGGCTTTTGACATTTGCAGTCCATATGTTTGCATGTGGAAAAGGCAGTATGTCCTTTCATATACAGGTTTCATGTTGATAGGTGCAGGAAAACAGTCACGTCTCCACCCATGTCATTTCTATTTCCACATCATGAAAGCCTGAATGAGGCTCAACCGCATTCATTGGGGCTTTTCCCATTTAATTTTGAAGGCCTTCTGTGCAAGTGCAAAAGCGATCGCTCCTCCAGTACAAGCACATGTGTAATGCATCTCGTGCCCCGGGCCATGTTTTCTTAGGGTGATGGTGTCCTTTTAATTCCCCCTCCTCTTTCCCTCTCTCTGTTTTGATTTCTACTTAAAGTTTGATGTCCGTGCCCTCCCTCTGGGGCAACATTAGCTTGTATGCTAATAGGCCTATGCATATTCTATTAGCACTGTCAGTTCAGGATGAGGGACATATGTGGTAAGAGCCGGTTTGGGGGCGATAAACCCAGCAAGGGGATTCTGGCTGCTCCTGCGCCATCAGTCATCTTCTTGCTCTGAGTGGCTCTGACTTACAGGCTTTAACAATCTCTCCATTTAGAGCTAGATTTTAACTGCTGCTGTCTCAGTTCACTAGCTGGATGTGTATGTGTAAATCAGTAGGAGAGATAGGAAACTTAAATACAAAATGGAACACATATGTTGTATGTTGGATTATAAGTTTATAGGCATATTGGAGAGGGAGAAGGTTTGGTTTATTAATGTAATAAATTTCTTAGACAGATGCACTGTACCAGTAATTCCAGCACTGGGTTATTTTTAGAGATGCACCGATACTAAATTTCTCAGCTGATACGGATAACCGATTATTCAGAGTGATATCGGCCGATAACTGGTACCGATAGTTTAGCCTTTTATGCCTTCTTTTAAATGAATAATAATTAATTCCACAATTCTGAAAGAAATGCAAATAAAAACTTTATTCTCTTCATTTCAACAAGTTGTTTCACAGTAACTGGTCTCATAAACAGAAAATACATTACTCACATTAACATTAACACATGAACTAAATTCTGAAGATTAAAGTAAGATTTCTTAACTTATTGAATGTTATTAATTCATATTAACAGAATTAATTGACTGAATTCTAAAAAACCTCCTGTTAGTCTCACATTCACGCACCACAAACAAAAGCATTTCTACTTCATCATTGAATATCAAACTGGTAATATATAATATCAACTTTTTTATATATTAACGTTAACTGGATATGAAATACACTACTCTACAAATATATTTTTCTGTGCAATATATACTTTTTTGTCAACTCATCTTCATTTAAATCTTTCAACGGTGCACTGGCGCTTTAATTCAGAGCGGCAAAAAAAACAACTTTAGACTCGACGCCGAAACTCCCGCTTCACTGCTGCAGCGTCCGGTGTAAAATTTTTATCAGTGCAGAGCTTACAGAGCTTACAAACTGCAGTTTTGAGACATCAAAGCAAGAGACGTCTTTACACACAGCACGAAATCAATGTGTTTTCCCTCCCTCTTTTGATTGACAGGATATAATCGGCCCCGACCATGACTATGATAACCGATAGCGTGAAAAATTGCCTTTATCGGCCGATACCGATTATTGGCCGATACATCGGTGCATCCCTTGTGATTTTAATTTAATTTAGTCTCATTTTGATGTAATTGCACTGGAATTGAGATAAGGGGACAGGGCAGATACTTCTATCACATTTACTGGCGTAAGTGTGCCTTTTATGTTAATACTGTGAAAATGTTCGTCAACCAATTTAATACTGATTGGTTCAGTGATGAAGAGGTCTGCTTTCAGCAGCATGTAAACTGGTATACATTCACACAAGCCACCAACTTGAATGAAAAGCTACAAATGTTTAAGGTCAGGCTGAGTAGGGTGGGTTTTGCAGTTGTCATTCAAATTCCTGTGATTTTATTGGTTTAAGTTCAGGCTTTTAGCTGTAGTACTATTCCTCCAACGTTGCCGCATTAGAACCTGAGACATCATACAATCATCATACAATGTGTTTGTGAATATACCTATCTGTATATACCCAATTGTCTAAAGTACACTGAATTTAACTTTTTTTGTTGTTGCAATGTTAATTATCGATTAAGCACTGAGATTTCCACATAAAATAGGATTGGTTAAACATGTTTAAAAAGGCAGCTATCTGTCTCCACATTTTTAGCAGTATTTCCCCCTCCTTTCTGCAGCTAACCAATAAACTGGTGCTCAAAATTGGAAAAGTCTGTTGGATGAAAAAGTTGGGCTGCTCATTTAAGATGTTGAATTAAAATGATCTGAGCTGAAGTCTACATTTGTGAGAGAGCCAACTCAAGCTACTTTTCAGACCCTTTAGGCTTACCATAGTGCTTGGGGACAACGTTCTCACTAATCGGAGATTCTATAAAAGCAGTCGACCGATGATATGACTGACTGGGGTTGAATATTTTACATAACGTGCACAACGAAATGTTCTGCGCTGTTGGAAGTATTTATACTGAGGTACGTTTTGGCCTCTCTCTGCGACATTACAATTCTCCACACCAGCCTGTAATGAAAATGGAAACCACACTGGAGATAACACAACCAGCAAAATATTCACCATAAAAGAGAGAGAAAAAAATTTCTGTTTATTCCTAAAACAGACGAACCTTTTATAAAAACGTGGAAGCGATTACTTTAAGGGTCGTCTTTTAGAGCAATTCCCAAATGAAACTCTCCGACCCTGTATTTATGAAGCCCATTGCAGAGGACTCTAATGAGGCAATTAAGCAAAGGGTCGGACGACTTTGATCTAAATGTGGTGATTTTTTACCAAAACGTCTCATCATTATAGATAGTCATAACTCAGGGCCCTTAATTGTGCTTAATTTGTTTGGAATAGGAATGTGTTTTCAATTAGATACTGCATTCTGCCAGCGTGTTTAAAGGAGTCTGTCAGAGAAAATTAAGAACTAGTTTGCTTTGGAATCGGCTGTTTTTTATCACGAGGAGGAGTCTCTCGAACAGAAGGCAGAGGATAATTAGACTCTAAAGAGAGGTCTGGGGAGGTGGAACGAGACAGGAGACAGGAGAGAGGGAGAGGGGATGAGAAAGAAGGGAAATTTGCGGCAGTGGCAGCCAATAGGAGCAGGGGATAGTGAGCGGTATTGGTGTGACTGACTTTTACTCGTCACACCACCAGGCACACTTAAGGCTTACTGGTTGAACGATCTGATACTGGTGTGGGATGCGTTATAGGAATGCAAGAAAGCTATTGTATTATATAATGCAGGATGCGGAATGTATTAAGGCGAATGGAGATTAATGGTTGCCTTTTTTTAATACACGGCACTGGAAGTTCTCATTGATGTATCGCAAACAAGAATTTTGAAAAATGCTGAGGGAAACTACAGATAAATTGAAGCACAGTGCTGAATATGACATCAAAATCAGGTATGATTGTTGATGTGCTTAGAAATCTAATCACATTTGATGTGAGCAGTGGTAGCTCTGTGGTTAAGATGTTGGGTTACATGTCAGAAGGTTGTGAGTTCAAAACCCCAGAAGTACCAAGCTGCCACTGTTGGGCCCTTGGGCAAGGCCCTTAACCCTCAACTGTGCAGATGAATAAAAGAGATAAATGTAAGTCACTCTGGGTAAGTGTGTCTGCCAAATTACATAAATGTAAATGCTATAATGTTTATCCACTGGTTGTATTTATTATTTCGTCTGCAACATAGTGAAGTTTGTGCAGTAGTGTGTTTGTGATGTAAAATCAGACAGACAACCTAACCACTAAAAGCACTGCATTCTGTTTTTTCTCTCTCTCTCTCTCTCTCTCTCTGTCTCTCTCTCACACACACATTCTCCTCCGTCTCTGCCTTCCACTTCACACTCCATTAGCTGTGTCTTCTTCTATCTGTTCACTGTCAGCCCACATAGACACGCACACACACACACACACAGTCATTACCAGGCAGAGGAGGTCTTAAAGTTTAATGTGCTGAGAGAGATACTGGTAATTGATTCAAAGCAGATGCCGACATCAATGTTTCCACTCTAGCTGACATGAGAGTTGACGTGACATGGGGAATCTCTCTCACTCAGATGATGTTACTGCTAGTGAACTTTTCTGTGTATGTACACACTGTGTCGTTGTTCCAGGAAGTACAATTGACTACACCTGCTGCATGCACACATATTAGGTCATTTACTGTCATATGCTGTTTGTGTTTCCTTGTATTACTGCCTACCTTATGTGGTAATGAGTGTGTATTAAATGCCTCAACATAATTGTTGATATACAAGTAATTTAGAGCCACTGGTAGACCAAAATAATAGAAATGTGAAATATATACAACTTTATACAGATTTAGTGTTAAATGCTTCGTAATCTAGAGCAGTGGTTGTCAAAGTGGGGGCCGCCAGGGGGCGCCCGGGGGGTCTCAACAATTTGGTGTGAAAAATAAATAAATGTATGTTTTATCCTTCTCACTCTCAGACACACACACACACACACACACACACACACACACACACACACACACACAATCAATTCCTAATCTAATGTAAAGATGTAAGAAAGGGGGATATATTCAGAAGTCTGCATTTTTAATGTGTTTTAAAGACATCTTGCAAAAGGGGGGCCTCAGTCAAATTTTAATGCCATTTGGGGGGCCTTGCCCTGGAAAAGTTTGGGAACCACTGATCTAGAGCAAGGGTGTTTTTACACCACTACAGAAGAATTCACTCCAGGATTTTGCAATCTTGCAATCTCAGAAATGAACCAAAATCAAGCAAAAACCGCAATGTTTGGAGGAGCTTGCAGTTTTACAAAATTACCACAGATTTTCCACAGGTTTGTTATCACAACGTACATTCAGACAAAGGTCTCGTTGATTCCCGTGCATCGAACATGAGTAAAGCTAAAAGGTCTCATTTACCAACAAACATCACTGTGAAAGACTGCAATTTCGGCAATTAGTTTAGTTTCGCCAGTTAGTAGTTTTCAAAACTATGCAAACGATCACAAATTTCAATAATAATAATAATAATAATACCTTAGATTTATATAACACTTTTCTGGACACTTAAAGTGCTTTTACATTGTACGGGGGGAAATCTCCTCTACCACCACCAGTGTGTAGCATCCAACTGGATGATGTGACGGCGGCCATATTGTGCCAGAACGCCCACCGGACACCAGCTATTGGTGGAGAGGAGAGGAGAGTGATGTAGCTAATTCAGAGATGGAGATTATTAGAGGGCCACGATAGATAAGGGCCAACGGGGGAATTTTAATGACCACAGAGAGTCAGGACCTCCATTTAACATCTCATGTGAAAGATGGTGCTTTTTTATAAAGTATTGTGTCCCCAGTTACTACACTGGGGCATTAGGCCCCACACAATGAGCACCCCCTGCTGGCCTTACTAATACCACTTCCAGCAGCAACCTAAGTTTTCCTCAGGAGGTCTCCCATCCAGGTACTGGCCAGGTTCAACCCTGCTTAGCTTCAATAAGAAACCAGTTGAGAGCTGCAGGGTAATATGGCTTGGGGGGGGGGGGGGGCACATAGCTCAATCACAAAAAACAGCCCAAAATCCTGCATGGACTGTTATGCTTAAGAACTAGATGTGTAACGATACAGTGTATCGTATTGTGTCATTTGATTCAGTACATCTGTGTGAACAATACATTCAACAGACTTACTTTTTTGTTATCATTACCTATTACCTATTACTTTTCACAGATTTGCACGCTGTGCAGCATTATTTATTCGACATAGAACTGACATTGAATATTGATGAATATAGTCGATGTTATACTCATCGGTCAGTTGACTGTATCTCACTATGTGACTAGAGCTGTTCATTATATGCAGTGTTTCTAAAAACATTCATGTTTTTTCATATCGTCAATCTGCACAGAAATAGATGAAACTGACTTGCTGACTAATTACTGTTGTAATACAAGCATGCGTAGGATTTGTTTGATAATCTGTATAGTAGGTGGTGTTATACACCTAAGCACATGGTATTCATACCCAGTTATGTGGTTTATCATGTAAAAATAACCACAATCAGATTTTGAAAAGTTTACTCTTCTTTTCTGGGTGCATATAGACACAAACAAGTCAGCTGCAGTAGAAATGGCTTCGTGGCATAATTCCCTCAAGATTTGTGATTTTGAATGTGTTTTGATACACTATATGGCCAAAAGTTTGTGGACACCTGACCATCACACCCATCTGTGGTTCTTTCCCAAACTGTTGCCACAAAGTTTGGTGCGTACAGTTGTATATCCTATCTCTGTATGCTGTAACACTACAGTTTCCCTTCACTGGAACTAAAAGGTCCAAACCTGTTCCAGCATGACAGTGCCCCTGTCCACAAAGCAAGCTTCATGAAGACATGGTTTGCCAAGGTTGGAGTGGAAGAACTCAAATGGGCTGCACAGAGCCCTGACCTCAACACCACTGAGCACCTTTAGGATGAACTGGAATGTTGACTGCATGCCAGGTCTCCTTGCCTGATATCAGTGCCTAATCTCACTAATGCTCTTGTGGCTAAATGGGCAAATATATATATATATATACATGTATGTATGTATGTGTATGTATATATATATATATATATATATATATATATATATATATATATATATATATATATATATGTATTTATATGTATATGTATATTTGGTTGAACTTATTACTTATTTACAATACTTTTGAGTTGACAGTGAGGTTGTGTGATTTACAGATGGCTGCTGAGGGGTTAGTTAGCTAGAGCTGTGAGTCAGATATTGAGCAGTGTGTTTTTGCTTGAAGGGATAGATGAACATACTGGGGCACATACGACATATGAGTTTTTAGCTAACATACAAATAAGCAGTTTAGTGACTGCCTATGAAGTGCAAAGCTAGCTGGTCCACTTGGTCAAGCTGCATTATAAAATAAAAAAACTCTGGCACACCTTTATGAATCTAAATAAATACAAATCGCTAAATATTAAAACATTTACTTTAATATTTACAGTACATAACATCGAAATTGTGTTTTTAATAACACCCGTGAGTTTGACTTATCTTGTCTGCTACATATAGTCTGTATTTATTTTAGATAAACGATTTCACTAAATCAGGTGTTGAGTTGGTGACAAGATTTTGGTTAATAATATAATATTATTGTAATATTAATATTGTGGGCTTTTTAAAAGAAGGGGATTAACTCTGACACAATAATATTGCAAAGGAAAACACATATTAATACGTTTTCCTTGGAATCTAGGCACCCCAAAGCTATTAAGCTATTTCTGCTCTCCTTTTTTTTGCTTTGTTCTTGGGAAATCATGCCAAAAGACTTAATTAGGCTGAATAATAGCCAAGCATGTGCAGCCTGTAATCCCCTGCACCGAAGGCGTGTGTTAATGGTTTCCTTGTCATTCACTGAAGTTATAAGAAAACATGTTTCCTTTCAGCCTCCTGAAACATGTTCTCTGCATGCTGTCTGGGCTGAACGCCCTGCACCCCAAGCCCCTCCTCCCCCCCACCCCCCGATCTCACTTTCTTTTGTGCTCTCAACCTCAGCTTCTCTCTCGCTTTCTCTTTCCCTCTTTATTTTGACCTCCCTGCAGTTCCTGCAGTTTTGATTCATCTGAAGGGAATTATGATGAATCTGGTTGGGTTGGCACAAAGTCTGCCTTCCCGTCCTCAAACGAGAGAACAAATTACTCACTTCCCTTCTTCATATTAAGTTTTTTTTCTCTCTCTCTTTTTCAGGTGGTGTCCAAGACCTTGTTGTTTTTGTAAGTGCTGAAAGACTTAAAGATATTCATGAACCTTTGACCGTGACTCGCTCACCGGCCAAACACGAATAACTGAACCATGTGTTTACCTTTACGCAGAGAGCAAATAGTGTTTCGTTCTATTTCATATGCAGTCGAGATTGAATATTCATGAATCCTGTATACATAATGTATCATGCGGTAGTCCACCTTTCTGTGATGGTAAACAAGGTCACGAGCACATGCTTGAAACTATGTTTTGGTTACTAATGTTTATTTTAAAATGATTTCGGAATCCTGTCGACATGCAATTTCTGTATTATATACACACCTATTTTGATCTGTAGCTTTTTTGTAACCACTGACTAAATAAACCATTGAGGGAAAATTAAATCAGTCATTAAAGCATCTTCAAACCATCAGAGCATAAACAACAAACATTATTAATGTATGACATATATGAATATATGAATGTATGATGGCATTTTTAAAAGAAAAGAAAAACGTTGCAAAAAAAATATGATGAAAAATGACCTAAACATTAAGTTAGATGCTTCTGGCATTCTGACTGTTGTATGGGAGCCATTATGAGAATGAGCAGGATGAATACTCATCATTAGATGCCACGGATATAATTCCATTCAAAACACCTCCCCTTTAACGTTTAGTGCATTCACAGAAAGCGTGCACAGATATTGAACTGTGTGAAGGGCAAACAGAATTTATATTCGATGTAAATCAATAAATAGAACTATTTTAACGGCCAAGTATAAATCTTTTAAACAATAAATCGATAAATACGTAATAGAATCATATGTAAATAAATAAATAAATGTTTAAGTAAGGAAGTGGTGTAGAGTAGGGGAGTGAGAGATTATCCATACTTATGTACAGGTTGGAGGAGAAACATTAACATTCACACCTCCTAAATGTATTTGGTAGAAAAATGTATTATTTTAAATGCATTAGCATTTGGGTTTGTGTGACCTAGTCCACAAAAAATTAAAAAAAGATAAAAATCACATGAAACACTAAGCAAGAATGACGTACGTGGCTAAAATAGAAAGCAACACAAAGAAAGACTGACATTCTCTCCCTTACACGATGTATGAGCTAGACCTAAATTGCATGGCTGTTATATTCTGTTATGTGTGGCACCTTTTCTGAACTTTTGTGGACTCGAAGAGATTTGTTCTGTAATGTACATTTGCATATTTCCTGCATGCTCGATGTATCATGGCTGCTGGCAGTTGTATAAAAGAGATAAATGTAAGTCGATCTGCAGAAGGGCGTCTGCCAAATGCCATAAATGTAATGTAAATGTAAATGATTGCCAGATGGATTCAGCCAGGATGCTATATGTGGTGGCAGGTCTTGTTGAGGGTGCTACGGTAGGATTGCTGACGGCAGCCACAGCGACAGTTTGCTTGGGCTTGCTGTAATTAATAGAGTTTAAAAAAATGGGTTATTAGCCTGTGGCTGGACTCCAAATACCACAGACAGAGACATGCCCTCATTTCAGCAAGAGCGGCACAGACTGTAGGGTTTTTTTTGGAGAAGCAAGGTTTTTCTAACAGAAGTGTCCGCTTGGGAGCGGTACCCCATCTAGTGCTGAGACGTGTTGGTCTGCTCAGACATATCAATTATCAAGGTGGCACACAGTTGGACCGTTTCTGTCTAAACAGAGACTTTCTCACTGGGTTCTGGAAGTCATCACAATTGCCTACAGACAGGCTGGATGTCTGGCCGCAATCGTCTCATGCTACTCTATGAGGAATGTTTCCTCCTGGTCGGCATGGCATCCAGGTATGTCGATCCAGGAAGTCTCACTGCTGCTGTCTGGACATCACCATGTACTTTTTCCAACTTTCACAGGTTAACATTGCCCCTCCCAGCGGTGTAGATGTTATGTATGCAATTGTGGCTCTCATTTGATACCCATCAGTGCCAGCCTGGAGAGATGGACGTATCACAACAGTATTTGTTGCAAATAAGACATCATACATCACTTTGTTGGAAGGTCTTATAATGAGTGTGCATTCGCACAAGGCATCAGGTGATTCTTAGCAACCCTGGTGTTACTTATAACACCTGTGATTATTGAAGTAAAGTTATTCTGCTAAGCAAATTTTTTAAATGACTGGAGAGAAATTAGTTGTAATCCATTTACAGTCAACGTGAATTTTCTTATTTTCTCAATTCCAGATTGATATGTGCACTTCATTATGATCCTCCCAGAGCACATCTCTAAACTGTGGACCTTTTTAAAGCAGTGGTCACCAACCCTCTTATTTGAGATCTACCTTCCTGCAGGTTTCATCTCCAACCAAAATCTAACACGTCTTTCAGCTGATCAAGATCTCCTTAAGGCAATGTTTAGATGGTCAAGTGGGCACCATTGGTGGAGCTAAAATCTACAGGAAGGTAGGTCTCCAGGAACAGGGATGGGGCGATATCTTATCATTTGCGATATACCGGTAGAAATTCTCCCCATAGTAAGAATTAATCTTCCCGCGATAATAACGATAAAGCCTAGTTGATAACGTATTTGTGTGTGATGGTCTGCGACCCGTTCGCAGCTCACGTGCAGAGCGAAAACAAGTACGGCGGAAGGCGGACGTGAAGCTGAGGAGGAGTTTATCGCTAAACGCGGAGCTAGCTCTACAATCTGGAACTGGTTTGATTACAGAAAATCAGTTTTATTTTTAGATCAATGTTTGTGTTTCCGAGGCTCTCAAGATCCCAGCTATCACTTGTAGCTAAAAACAGTGGTGAACGGTACATTTTATACCGTCAACGATATCGTTATCGCAATACATACCAGAAAATATCGTGATATAGTTTTAAGTCCATATCGCCCATCCATAGTGACCCGTTTAAAAGCATTACCTGTTCTTTTCAGACCACAAGACAGCCATATGTGACCACCAGAGAAACAGAATCACTGAACTACATCCTCTTGGGGCCATTAACCAACTTCTTATATTGCTTATATCAAGCAGCTGATAACTATAACTTGCTCTTATCTCTCTGTCCTATAAGATGAAAACACTCTGGGCCTTTAATTGACTGTGGACACTCGTTTCAACTCAGGTATTTGTAAAAAAAAAAAAAAATAAAATAAATAAATAAATAAAAATGGGGGAAAAAATGTTTTTGCTTTAATTTGTTTATGTGAGGAAAATAAATGCTGTTTATCTGGTTAAAGCTGTTTAATTAGTTCTTTTCAGAAGTTGAGCCTAGATTGTAGCTACTTTGTTTAGGAAACAACTACCATCCAAGTTTATTTGTGACAGTGCCATGTTAACTACAGGAGAGGAGAGAAAAAAAGAGTAATCAACGGGCTAGCTGTGACATAACAAACAGCACGGCAGGCAAAGCAGAGCTGAGAGGGCCATTTCCGCCATGCGCCCAATGTTTATCTGTTTGATGTGCGTGACGCCTTTTTTCCCGCCGGGAATTAATGTCGCGGAACGTTCCTGCCGTGCACATGTCTTTTTCATCTGCTCAGTGGGGGAAAAAAGTGACACTGGAGGTGACAGTTCAATTTGCGCAGAATGGATGATGGCTATCAGCGGCGCGCCTAGCGTGTTGATTTTCTGTTTGTGGCTGCTAGTGGAGTTGTGGCTGCGCGAGGAGCCCGAGAGCCCGTCTTCTCATCTCCGTTTGGACAGCTATAGCACTGTCAGCGCTTCGGCTTTTCACGCAAATTATCCCCGCGTTTCCCTTCCTCTCTATAAAGGGCACAGTGATCTATAGCTTCAATTTCCCCACTCGCGCTGTTCTAAGGATTGATCTCTCTCCATAAATGATGATGATTATTATTTTTGCCTTGCGCCGTCTTGTCACCTTTATTAGCTCCTAATGTGCTAATGATGAGCTCTCCTATTCTGTCATTCTCTCTCTCTCTTTCTCTCTCTCTCTCTCTCTCTCTCTCTCCCCACATTTTCTTGTTCTCTTTCTCCTGCACTGTTATACTCTTTTTATTCCATGGCTTTTGTTTTATTTTCTTTCATTGTCATTCTGTCCTTGTGTCTTTCCATCTCATTTTATATCCCACTATATAACTCTCTCTCTCTCACTCTCTCTCTCTCTCTCTCTCTACTGTTCACACTAACACACATCTCCTTGCCTTGAGGTCAGCGCTTCCCTTAATAAATAGATAGGGATAAGGATTTGATCAGATCAGAGCTGATTAATAAACAAAACTGCAACAGTATGAAAAGCTGGCAGTGTTCTGCTTTTTTATTTATTTCTTTTTTTAGGAAGAGTGCCTGAAAATAAAAGTATTCTAGGCCTACTATAGAGAGCGTCGGCTTGGCCACAGTAATTTGTGCTTGAAAAGGCTCTGTTGAGACTCTCACCTAATGAAGAAACTGTGTCTTAATGATTCATTTTACTATTTCGTAATCTTATTATAGTGTCCCGTCCATGTGGAGATTACGGCCACTCTAATAGGTGATCACTGCTGTTTCTGCACCTTCTAGCCAGCTTTTTGCTCCTAATGAAAGCTTGCTTTGTCTCTTCAACAGATACTGAAGAGAAACCAATGGAGATATCTAGGTTGTACACCAGAGCAGTGATTTTGGCTGTCAGGCTGCTTCGCTGTACTAGGAACTCAGATGTGATCTAGCCTGCGTTCACGTGTGATAGCTTTGTTTGGTTATTTGTCTTCTAGGATTACGTGGCTCAATGCTATATTAAAAATCACTAGAAACCATCTATGGGTGATACAGGGCCCATCAACAGCACACAGTTCTTAAAGAAATACCTATTCACATTTGTTAGCTGAGGCCGATAGCACATTTATCCAGTAATGCTATTTTTTTCCCCTAGTCTATTTCCGCAGCTTTCCTATAGATCAAAATGCAAAGCTCTCGTTAGTTACAGTTCCTATCGAATCACAGCCAGCTGAGCAGCATTTGTGACTGAAGCGCTTGCCATCTTGACCTCAATAATGACACCTCTTTCAAAGTCAATTGATTTTAAAAAGTAAAACTGGGCCTGCTTGGCATTTTCATACATAGCATAGCAAGAGCGCATGACAGGGATGTTAATCGCTTAATTATATCATGTAGTACACCTCATGTTTCTCCACTCACTTATTCCAGTTTTTCTTTTTAAATCGTGTGTACATAGATGTGAATGGCCGTCAATTGCAGTCACTGTGACATTATCTTATTGTATAAGTCATGGCTGTTTAACACTAACACAGCAACAAATAAACAAAGGGCAAACACCGGAGCCGCAATCCACCAGCGGTTATGTGTTTTGCCAGCAGAACCTCCCACACTATGGGACTATGCACTACAGGCCGTAGGGAAGGACACTTTCCCTTAAAGTTACACCCATTTCTAAAAAAACAACTACCAAAAAACCTAAAGGACATGCAAGTAGATGATACAAATAGCATCACTATATTTGAAAGTAATCCTGATTGCTTTTGTATTGATGTTTTCGTATACTAGTAATTTAGTATTGTACAGCTGTCCAATCTTTACTTAATTAAATTACTGTGCTCAAACATTACTCTGCACAAATAAACAGTTTTCATTAAACCCACTCATACCCTCGAGGTAGCCTAAAGTGTGCACATCCGTGTATTTGGGAACGTGTGCATGTGTGTGTGTGTGTGTGTGTGTTGTAGACTGTGAGGCAGGGTAATGGAGGAGCTTCTAACGGTAGGCCACTTCCGTTATCATCAGCAGAGACTCTGTAAAACCCAAACTCAGCAATCTCGCACTGCCCTCTAAACTGCAGGCCCAGCAACCAGCATTAATGGATAGAGGAGAGAGAGAAAAAGAGAGAGAGAGAGAACGACTGAGAGTAAGCGAAAATTATATTCAGCAGATTTTCCCCAAAAACATTTTCTCCGCCTGAGCCCTGTCAAAACAGCCAGGGTCAGATCCTGATGGGCCAGCATTTGAATCTATGAGCCATTGAGCAACGGAGAGCGAGAGGGTGGCCTAAACAAAGCTGTGGTTAATATTTAACAAGAAAATAATGGAAAAATAATGTTCAGGAAAAAAAAATGCAAAAACGAGAGTCCAGCATGTCTTTTATAATAGGAAGCCAGTCTAAATAATGTATCAGAGTCATATGTTTTACATCAGGTTTGATATTGTGAACATTAAACCATTATATGAATATGTAGAGCACTACACTCTACGTGGATGGAATGGAGCTGTTTACTGGGTTGTGTGTGAACATTGTGTGTGTGTGTGTGTGTCTATTGGAGAGGATTTCTGTAATTGATTTCTGCCAGTGTCTTCTAAAACTCATTTTGATAACTCATGGAGTTTTTATATTCCTGATTCTCTCCATAACATTTGAGATATTTTTTTAACGAACGTGAATATTCATAAATGATTCATTTTGAAGACTTGCAAATGGGTGCACAGGCAAGAAAATCCATCTAGTTTATGAAAAATGCCTTTTCATATTTTCACTTCAAATTTCCGAAATGTAATTCTACGCGTGTGATGGTAGCGTTCAGTGTCATGAATATCATCTCCATATTTGCATACTCCCCTTATTCTGACCTTGAGGCTAATTTGTCTCTGCCATCTACCTTGAACCTAGTTAAGCATAAGGTTTTTTCTTTTCTTTTTTTTTTTTTTTTATTAGGCTTGAGACATATTTCACTTCAGTTTGTGTTAGACATCAGTAGGAGGCCAGTCTGCCTGGGGGACAGTGCTTGACGCACTGAACATTTTTTGTGTATCTTGGCGGTGGAAAGATGACGAACTCGCTGAGGAATCTGTATTTTAATGGGCCCTATGGCACCAGGAGAGGCAGCCCATGAGGAGAAATACATGGGCATAAGCCCTGTTTCTGAAGAAGAGCTCTAGGGTGCAGCAGATTTAACCATTTAACAAGAACCGTACTAGATATTAGCATTTATAACAGTTATAACATACATAAATACCTTGTATGAAAGGATGTCCTTGCCGTTTGTCCCTGGAATCAAGCAAGGCTAATCGCTGTCTAGAAAAACTTGCTCAAACTGGTGTTTCCACAATTAAAGCCAGTGCCTTTAACACCATCAAAACAAGCAGTTTCCCCAGGCTTCAGTAGGCCTGTATTTTCCCTCTGATCATTACTTTGGTTTACTATCTACTACTCTTCGTTCTGCTTATTTATTCTGTATATTGTTTGAGTAGTGTGACTAAGATTTGAGTAAAAAACGGTTTAGCACAGTCACATCTGAAGTTTAAAATAACTCTTATTTGATCTGTGCAGTACAATCACCCAATGGAAAGACACTTAGTTACACTAGATGGAGCTAGTTAATAATAAGACTTGTACTCTGTGTCTGTGTGGGACTGGGAACCGAAGTAAATGTGTTTCTGAACCTGAACCTTGATTGATGTTCTGATAAATGTAATAAAAAATAAATTAAATGAAATTGAGCACTGATTTTAAGTTCATTATCTTCATTTATTCCATTTTATAGTTGGGTTTTGGCTTTGTTTTTTTTTTTTGTTTTTTTTTTAAAAGTGAAGAATCACATGAAACACGAATGCTGTCATTTGATTATTTTTGTTCCTTGTCAGTACAAATGGTAATTGACATTTTCTCATGAGCTGTGTTCCAGAGGCCAGTGTTTGACATATTGCCAGTTTAATCAGCGACTAATAGTGGTCAGATAACACTACAAGGTGTCAGAAGCACGATCTCTCACCCTGACATATCCGTTACACATCTAAGTTGTCAAACCTAGGAATTACTTCGCCTTCACCAGGTGAAGCACTTTCCTAAAACCGCCAAGTACAGCTTCAGTAAAATCCCCCTCTCCAAGCTGACAGGCAGTTTCTTTACTTTGGGTAATATGCGATTTACCTAGCAAAGGCAATAGAAGGGAACTCCAGACCTTGAACCTGCCTTGCGGTTAACTCTGCTCATTGGCAGAGGCTCTGTTCGATTGTAAATGGTCTGCTTAAGCTTGATCATTATGAGGGAGCAGGCACTGCTGCTGCACGGTGTACAGACTCTGCACACAAAGAGCTCTTTTCTTGAATAATTGGTGATTACCAGTGGAACAGGCACGGCCTGTGAGTGTGTGCATCGGTGGGGGGAGCGGGCCACTTCGTGGTCTGCTGGCACCATGTGTTTGTGATTTAAGCAAGGAAGGTGTGCCACTGTACTCTCAGCTGGCATCTGCAGAGTGCCCTGAGCGTGCTGGAGCAATTGGCCCTGCAGCTCAACCTCTGCCACCTTTTCCACCTCCGCAGCACTTCACTTGTAACATACGCACGGGGATCGGCCAGACAGGTCTCCCTCAGATGCCCACAGTTTTCATCGCTGGCTGCCTTGGAACAAGAGAAGGACGTAAATGATTCCCAGTGGTGTAGTGTTTTTTTGGTTTGTTTTTTCCTCCCTCAAGAATATTTGATTAGCATAACGTGTTGCTGTCTGGTCCATATTGGCCTGCTGCTTGCTTTTCAGGTTGACCATTTATCTTTCCAGTAAGTGATCAGGTTCAATGGTATGTAAAGCGACGCGTGGAATGCCAAAACAGAGTCAATAAAGCGACGAACATCAAAGGTCTCGCCCCGGTACCAAGGACAATGGTCTCCCTCGGCTGAATGGTTGATCCATCACCTTTTAATGATGCTTTGTTCATCTGTTCTCTGGGGTCACTGCGCAGTGCATCTCTAATCAGAGGAGTGCTTCAAGACTTTGGGCAGCAGCCAGTATCTGATGCATTCCAGTAATCCAGCCATCCCAAGACTCCTGAAATGCATTTCCTCCTCTTTGGTGTACTGACCGAGGGGTCTTAATTTAATTGCACATCTTGCTGTTGTTCAGCTTGGATAGGCAGAAAGCCAATCGACTGCTGCCTCAAGCTGCCCTGAGAGAGAGAACGAGAGAAAGGAAAAAGGCTGGAGATTTCAGGCGTTGTGGAGCGATTGAGATCTGAGATGGTTACCTTGGTAACATAGCTCTTAGTGCGCCCTGTCTACAAGTCCTGACACTAAATTTGTTCAAAATGAAGTATTTATTTAAATAGCACATTATGTTTGTTAGCATTGCAAACAAGCACATGATCATAAGTACATATGCAGGTCTGTAAGCGTGGATAGTCATTGCTTCTCATACTTGTACTTTGAGACAATGTTAGTTTACTGTGGTTTTTCTGCTGCAATTTTTCATGGTTTTGTGTTGCTGTCTATGTCAGCCGCCAGAGCTAGGTTTTCTTTTTCCTCTGATCCGCGATCTGCTTATTTACCCAACATCCAAGTTTGCAGTTTTAAGAGAAGCCACAGGACTGGTGTCAGCATAGTGCAACAGGGCCGCTGGATCAGCGTAGAATTGCAGAACTTCTGATACATTGCCGGAGTGAGTCACCAATGTGTAGGCATTTTTAGACCTGTGGTCGTGAGAAAACTCAGTGCTGTGGATCTGTCATGAGCAGCGGATACTTTTCCCAGACAAAGCGATCGCGGATGATTACGAATTTGGCTATAAGTGTCTTTCAGTATACATTTGTATTGGAGACAAATTTGTGGTTGCATTCCTGCATAAGAATCAGAGGCAGGGTTGTTAAAGGGTGGTGGTGGTGTCGGGGGGTGGTCATGGAGGGGGGTTCTGCATTTATTCAGTGTATGCATAAGTTATTCAAAGAGCAAGTGTGTCCTAGGGGCATGGCAGTTAAAGTTGAGGATGAGGTAAGAGATCACAGAGGTTTGGGTTAGACGTTAATCTGGCCTCAAAGCAACTTTCGGCTCCATAAAACATCAGTGTGTTTCTACAGGGTGTCCACTTTCATGGTGGCAATTCAACTTCCTCCCATCTCATTTTCTTTCCTCTGCATTCTTATTAGTGCATGTCTATTAAAAGATTCAAAAACTGTTGGTGGCTCCTTTTTTTTCATTTAGTCTGACAAAACCGCAATTCAGTGAACTCACAATTCACACCGAGATCCAGATGATGTGATTTTAGGTTTTTACAACCGTTATTATATTGCTCAAAACATATCATATTTTTTTCCTTTTTTTCTTACCAACACGGCATGCAGAAAAGTGAACAGATTTGTGCAGGGCATTAAAATAATCTACACTGTGTTTATTTTAGATGTAAATTTTTAAAGTTTTAAGGATAATGCAGTCTCTCTCTCTCTTTCTCTTGCTAATTTATATTGTTTTTATGAATGGAAATTAAAAAGCCAAATTCATGCCATTACACCCACCTTGTAATTTAAGTCAATGTGGAGTAAATCATTTTTGTGGCCACAATTAAATATTCCCACTGGTCCAGAGCGTTCACAATATTATGTTCTTTGCTGAGACCACCAGATAAATCTGCGCTGTCGGCTCCGATTCACTACGCCGCATTAAATTCTTTTAGATCAATTAAACTTAGCAGCTCGGTTTACAAGTGACGAGTTTTAATGCTAGCTGCTAGGAGCTGTGGTAGGAGTTACTGAAACTTGCAAACACACAACAGAGCAGGGAAATCCCGAACTGGGCATTTGGAAACTCAAGTGTGTGTGTGTGTGTGTGTGTGTGTGTGTGTGTGTGTGTGTGTGTGTGTGTGTGTTTTACAACTTGGTCTAGTCCCCTGAGAATGGATATTTAGAAAAATTCACTTTAGTCTCCAGAGCAGGCATGTTCTAATCTCTTTTTATGTTTACAGTGACTGCTAACTTCAGGTGAGGACCGGCGTATCATAGGACCAGCATAGGTTCAACAAAGTTATAGAATAATTGTTGTAGTGGGATTTCATAATGGACAAAGAACATGTGAAATTACTCCTTAACAAACTATAAACTTCCATTTCTTCCTATCAGGTAGTACAACAGAAAACTTGGAATTCTCTTTGTAGTTGTTTCACTTTATTCATTGTCAAAGGGAATAAACAGTTAGTTATTAACAACAGGCAACAGAAGCCCATGCTGGATCTCATTTTTACGCTGAAGGTGATGTCTAAATTATGCAACGTAACAATATTTATTAAATAATTATTATTTTTTTTAATATCTCAGTTTTGGCTGTCACAGAGAACAGAGTAGGAGCGTTCAAATCGTTGAATATATTAACTTTACGACCCCGGTGCGGCACAAGCATCTGCGATTTCACACGCTTTATGTACAATTTACAGTTGCGGTATTGAATGACATAGTGGCAGAGGTAACCCGAGCCGCAGTCGTGGCTAAACGTCCGTTTTTGGTGAGCAGCGCGCATGCTTTCCCGGCCACGCTGTGGCTTTACTGCCTCTCCCAGTGCACAGAGGTGTGGGCAGAGCGGGATGCCGAGTGTCACGGCTGCTAAATAAGCGCTACAGCATTATTGGCCTAGCGTAAGGGGCTAATGGGAAAAACACATGGGGCGCGGGAGATCTCGCTTTCACAGGGAGCCAAGGAGAGGATCTGTGGGCCGCGGGTAAAGCTTCTGACCATGGCCTCAGCCTCAACATTCATTCAAGTGCTATGAGAGATGTTGCAGTCATTTGTAGTTCACACGATAACCAATTTCAAAGCGGTCTTTGTGTCACATCAGGGTCAACATACAAAATTTGGGTTTTTATAATTCCCTATAATTCTTCCAGGAAAAAAAATGAGCGTCTGTGGGACAGAGCTGTTTGGAAATAATCATAGCTCATGGCAAATTTGTGTTTTGATGTCTTATTTTCACCCACTTTAGATACTTGGGCAAGATGGTAATATAATTATTTGTCATACTTATTATGAAATACTGACATTATTAGCACAATAAAAAAAAAAAAAATAGTCCAGTAAAGTATATATTTAACTGATTGTATGTGCCATTTATTCATCAAATATAAGGGTCGCTCTGATAAAGAAATTTGAAACAGCATACTGCCAAGACAGGGATGACGAGAGAGACACATCTATTCACGTACTGTCATCAAAAATGAATTGAAGTGGGGCTTCAAAATTGTTTATTTTACTTTATTTATTTATTTTTTATTTTACATTTCTACTTTCCTTCAGCTGTGTGCTTTAGACATATACAAGAATGTTTATCTATACTGTATATATGTGTGTGTGTGTGTGTGTGTGTATATATATATATATATATATATATATATATATAAACACACATGCATACAGTACTGTGCAAAAGATTTTGGAACCCAATTTCTTTTTGTACAAACTTTGTTATAGATTTTTATTTCATTTTAATTTTATTTTAGACTTCTACATTTAGATTTCCAAACATTAGTTCTCCAGCACAAAATTAAATGTTACAGAAAAATGTTTGTATGTCAGTAAAGAAAGTAGCATATTATGTAAGAGAGACTTTTCAGACAAAAAAAACAATGAAGGCTGCTGGGTTTTGCTGCAAAAATAAGAAGCAAGTGCGACAGTCAAAGTCTCCAGAAGAACTGTGGCTGGTTCTGCAAGATCTTCAATAAACTATACAGCTCATTTCCTTATAAAACTATATATATATATCCTGCGAGGGATTGGCACTCTGTCCAGGGTGTACCCCGCCTTGTGCCCGATGCTTCCTGGGATAGGCTCCAGGTTCCCCGTGACCCTGAAAAGGATAAGCAGTATAGAAGATGGATGGATGGATGGATATATATATATATATATATATATATATATATATATATATATATATATATATATATATATATATATATATATATATTCATTTTGCAGACACTTTTATCCACAGCGACTTACAAGTGAGGAAATACAAGCAAAGCGATATATCAAGCGTAGAACAATACAAGTAGTGCTACAATACAACATCTTTAATTGAGTTCTAGAGGATCAAAGTGCAAGAGCCAGTGTAAGTGCAGATTTTTACATTTAAAAAAAGTTATTCTTATTTTATCAAGGGGGGACCAGGGGACAAGTGAGGGGTTAGTTAAGTGTTCACAGAAGAGGTGGGTTTTTAGCTGTTTTTTGAAGACAGTGACGGATTCTGCTGTATGGATTGAGGTTGGAAGTTCATTCCAACACTGAGGGACAGTCAGTTTGAAGATTCTGGAAAGGGACCTCATGCCTCATGGCAATATCTTTCACACAAATTTCCACTGCGAGATCATAGTGTCTGGCACTATGAAACAGGTCTGTTTATGTAACCTTCATTTATCGTGGCCTGAGGGTACCTCTTGGTTACTGTCCATCTGATGCCTCCATCTTTGTTTACCCTATAGGTCATATATATTGTTTTTGTTTGCACTGGGCTGAGTCCAAGTAATACCACGGTGGGACTTTCAAACTGAGTGAGAGAGAAAAGGGCTGTTTTACATACAGTACATCCTGTGTTGGAGTCTAAGTTTTCCACCCTGGTGAAGGTTACATCCCCTGGTACTGAAAGCAGACTGTTTGTGTTGATGGAAGGAGGGCAGTGAAAAAACGATGTTTGTTCTGTCTTCGTGGCCCCTTAGTGTCAGCAGTCCAGGGTCTCTGTCCATCGCGTCAGGCCTCTCTGTGGCAAAGGCAGTGTTGTTCCTCCTCCACCAAGCCATAAATGTGCAATAAAGTTGGCGCAGGCCATATGCGCGGTGTGGGTAACGCTCCATATATTTTAATGATACTCTGGACAAGTCCATACATTTTAAAACATTTCTGTCTTATGTGCACAGATTCAGATTTGAGTTGGATGGGTTGTTTTTTTTATCGTGTTGAATGTCCATGTGGAGCGTGTTTTTTTGGGGTTTTTTTTAAATGGAAAGATGCCAAGCATTGCAATTCAGATCTAGGATCCTAGCTACATGAAGGATCTTAACTGCTTGACATTCATTCAGAAAATGTGTTCATTCATTCAAAAACTACCACCACAATGCACATGAACTGGGAAATACTTGACTTGGGGAAAAAATCCCAGATACATGGGAAGAAGATTTCCTTTTCCCACCAAAATGTGTTAGAAATGTGTCTCTCAGAGCTGTCTAGGAAGGTTTTAACAGTCCTTAAGAGTCTGAAAGAGAGACTCAGATGCCATTCATTACATACTACTAGTAGATATGTTCATAGCCGTACTTCTTAATTAAAGAAAGGAATAAATTTGACTTTTTTATTTATTTATTTATTTTTATACATGTGCACTTTTCTTCCACCTTGTAATGTCAAGTAGAACTAAGCAGACCTTTTCCTCTATGCTCAGTAACAGGTGATTTTGGGAGACACTAGCTATTATTGCACCAAAACGTAATCATCAGAACACTTTGATTCATGTCTATGAATCAGTCAGTAATGAATATGGTCAGGAAAATAAGCGACACTTTTTAATCCTGCTCAGATGTAAAATGAATTCTTCTTCATGCGGTTTAAAATGCCCACATGTGCTGAACACAACACAGCTATTCATCAGTCTCTGTTTCATTTATTTTATGAGAAACTGCTGTCAGGTAGAGTGTGACTAAAAGGTAGAAATGAAGATTTGTACCACTAAGACAATATCACATGTTTAAATTAGCATGGTTTATATATGAATACAGATGGGGTAAGTCCATCAATGTGTTTTTGTGGTGGAATTTGACAATCAAAGCTATGCAGAGATGACCTTTTGGAAATTATACATCAGTTGTTGATTTCATGTTGCATAATCTAACTAGTGCGTGTCTAGCGGGAAGGAGATAATCAAGTAATTACCTTGCAATTATACTGGTGTGTCCTTCCAATTGGAGGTGGTAAATGAAGGAGGTGGTCAATGAAGGAAATACCCACAAAGCAAATCTGTTGGTTGTTCGCTTTGCTTTTGTAATCGTGCATATTACATTTGTTTCAATGGAATATTTACTCCTCCACACAGCTCTGGTTCTGCCATTATTTCAATTGCAGATAAGACTGCATGTGCATCAGCATATACATGTTGTTATTAATTTTGGAAAATCAGTTTTGTTTATATGCTCTATGTCTCTCATGTCAAGTCGATTGTTATTGCAAAAAAATCCCCTATAACTGCACTCCAACATGTATACAAGAGCAAATCCAAAACTAATACATCAAAATAGCCTAGGGATCTGTAATGACAGCTGATCATGTTCTACACTCGTCTTTGGTTGTGTTTTAGCACGACTGTGAGAGATTGGAGTATGGAGATAATAAAGGGCTTCTCTTTTTAGTTTGAAAAAGCTCTTAAATTAAAGCAGATTCTGGGCACGCGTGCTGGAGGACTGCGCTTTGAGCTGCAGATGTTCCTCTGGTTTTGATGGAAGCCCAAAGACAACAGCCAAAATGATGAACAAGACGTGGTGGTTAGTGCAGTTGTCTAAACACGAGGATGCCGAAAGCTCAGGCTTGCTGGTCTACTCACCCCAAGGGTGGCTGATGATGTGTGTGCTTTTGTGTTTGTGTTTGTGTGTGTGTGTGTGTGTGATTGCTGTGGACACAGGGTCAGGGACTGCCACAGGAAGCTGTTACACTTGTGTAGCAGCTTTTTTGTTGTTTGCAACAAAAAAAAATTCAGCCATCCCTTCCAGAAAGCTTTCTTTACCATGCCATGTTTTATGGTTTTACTATTGTGCTTTCAATGATGATGGAATTAAAACATTACATAACAGATGTCCGAGCATGTATTATTAAATATATACACATTAGGTAACAGATTTGCGGACGTTATCGTGACACCTCGGCTGACTGGGTAGGGAACCAGGACACAAGAGCCAGTTTGGATGGCAGAGTCTTGTCATGTCTTTTTATTTATTTATTTTTTCAAACACAAATGACTCAAACAAGCACGTTTTGTTGCAATTTGTGTCATACACAATAAACAGACAAACAGTTCTTCATTCTGGATTGGTTTTTTTTAATCCAGTGTCGTTGAGCTCAACTCTGCGGGTCACCGTCTCTCAGGGAATCGACTGCCTACTGACAAAAGACAAGCACATTAGTACGCTAGAGCAAACAAGGCACAGGTGTATGCATTTACTCATTACCTGCTCATTTCCTCTGGCCCCTCCCCCCTTTTGGCCACGTGCCAACTTTATTCAATAAATAAATCATTTGAGTGGCGCGTAGCACTCTGGGTGAGCTCTTTGCTTGTGTAAGAAAGCCAGGTCTCAGTATTTCTTTCTATCATTACACAACACTGATGGTGCTCTGAAACAATACTTGTGGAAGTGCAGATCAAAAGTGATGCCTCCTCCTGCTCCGTGGACTTGTCGAACATCACATTTTTTCATAGTGGATCATTTTCACATACTCCTATACTTGGCCCTGAGTGAGTCGGAGGAGATGTTTTTTCCTTCAAACTTGGGCGAGTGCCTTAACTTTTCTCCGTGACAGTGCTTTGAATATCCAAAACCTTGAGGCAAATTCTAAGAGCTGAAAGCTGAGAGGCAGGAAAGGATTCACGGACAGGCGGAATTTGTATTATTTTGTTTAGGCTCAGGCAGCGATTTTCACTCTTCCCTGTTAAGCCCACCTATTCTCTCTTCTTTTTTTTTTCTCCCTCTACCTGGCTATGGTCTGCTCTCACATGTGTACATAATGTATGCTTCTGGCTTGCCAGATCCCATCATCAGACCATTTTGACCATTTTCCAGCGTTTTTTTCCTTCGTTTTCTTCTTTTCTTTCTGTTCTACCCATCTTCTTTTCTCATCCATAATCGTTTGGGATTCAAGTTGTCCATCCACCCAATGTGAGAGAAATGGGTTCGGAAGTAATCCAGCGCTCCACTTCAGGTCTTCTGTCTTCCTACGAGGAAAGAGAAGGAGAAAAATAGAGAAGGAAGACAAAACGAAAGCTCTATGAAAGAGTGCCAGTTGTGAAGCAAACCTGATTTATTATCACCAGAAATCAGCAGCAGATGTCAGTGTACAGCTCCCCGCTGCAGCCAATTAAAGACAAGCACGCAACGATCTCCCTCTTTCTTTCTTTTACTCAGAACAAACATATAAACAACACTCCTCGCCACTCCTTCCGTGCCGTGCGCCCTCAATAACGGCAAATTACTGCAAACCGGTGGCATAATGTATAGCGCGTCATTCTCTAGGGACGTATCGCAGGCAAACGAAAGAAATACAGTGTGATTAAGCGTTACTAATGGAAGACGTTTTAATGACTGCTCTTTCTGGAATCCTCTCTTTGTGAGTAAAAATGTTTCAGAAGCCTGTTTCTGATAGGAGGCACTACTGGCAGGCACCCTTTTAGAATGATATACATACACTTGGAGAAGAATATATCCTCATTTGTAGGTCGCTTTGGAGAAAAGCGTCTGCCAAATGAATAAAAGTAAATGTAAATATGACATATTCCTTACAATTGACGTAAGCAAAAAGAAATTGGAATTATCTGTGGTAGCTTACATTTAATAAACATGGCTTGGTCCATCTCGATCGATATTTGCCAGAAATAACAAAACGAAGGCGAGAAACGGACACGATTAAAGGATTTTGGTGCAACATCGCCGCTACATGCATTAAGCTGCTGCGTGCATTCCAGCAGCGAATATTATGCATAAGAAGTTATTCCTCGTCACACTTAGGTACATTTCGGTTAGTGGATTACAGATGTTTGACCAGCATTCATAGCACAGCTCAAACCAGAGTGCGAAGCCAGACGCATAAGTGCCGTCTTATATTTCGATCTTCTCAGGTGGGCTCTTCTGTTTCCAGAAAGCAGGCCTCGGCCAGCTGGCCGGCGCGTAAGAATATAATGCATCCAACATAGAAATTAATATTAAGTAGCCTATGTTTTGGGAATTACAATGAAGAAGAAACGTGTTGGGCAACATCGGAGTTTCCCATTGTCCCATAGGATGAAGTATTTGGCACATTATGTTTACATACTGAACTGTGTGTTTCAGAGTGCTAATCTCCTACGATAGGTGGCCGATGTTTCAGTATTTCCGTTCGAGGAAACCCATTTGATGATGTATCATGTAAATCTGCAATGTGAATGAATGTATGAATGGATTTTTTTAATAAGGGGTAAACATTATTCAAGAAAATTTGAAACGGATTCTAAGAGTAACCAAGATTTCGGATCTATTTTTCAAACTTCTTCGTACATGAAGGCAAGTAAAGTTTCAAACTATGTTTAATCCATCATTTAGACGCATTTTAATCATTCGACTTGATCAAGTAAGGAATAAAACGCAGTGGTACGTGCTGTAATAGGAAAATCTACCAAGTTACTGTTGCCACCCCCAAGCTGATTATTTACCTACAACAGCAATTTGCCAAAGACTCCAATTAAAAAAAAAATCAAATTTTTATTCAACACCTATTTTTTATTGATTTATAGTTACGTTTAACGTTGTGTAGTGTCCATCTGTGAAACAAGTATATATCTTATAACTAACATTATAAGAGCTATAAAGTCATTCCCTCGCCAGCCTCTTATTTTGCTCAATCATGACAAAGACAAAAAAACTTGAAACAAGAGCAACGCTGTCCCGACACTCCTGTGACAGAAAGCATACTGGCCGTTACAAAGCACTGACACATTCAGACTCCTTCCACAAATGTTAAATAAAGGCATCCTTACAGAAAACAACACCATCATCAACAATAACACCTTTTTCTTTGTTAAATAACAACACATTTTTAATCCATTTAATATGCAAAGCAACGTGAACGAGCCGTTACTATAGAAACGATAGCGTATTAGAACTAGCGCATTAATACGAACCTGTGATTTGAATTACAGCCAGTACTACTGACAAAACTGCTAGTAAACATCAGAATGGAGCATTCAGCAGCTCTGCGATTATAAGTATGAGTATGAATAAATGAACGACTGAACTATATAGTGTGTTTTTAAATTTGTGGTTTGTAACTGCTAGGAGTAAGTGGACAGGAACCCTCGGGAATTTACCCTGAGCACACGTATCAAGATTTAAAGCTAGATTTAAAGACTGCTGCATTTGTAATATTCTTTACAATCACTTAAAGAAAAAGCATAAATAAATCAATGCTTTATGATTGCATTTTTAAAAGAAATAAGATGCTGTTTTATTTCGGAGCACATTTTTTTCGGAAACTCATTCGTGACATTACTGCCAAATGCATCATTAGTGACAAATGCACAGAGTTACGCTTTAAGTAAATATCCCCAGGCGAGCTTTGTCAAGAATCAACGGCTCTAAGTTCCAGTGACCATCACAGAAAGTCCTCCCAAACGTTCATGACGAACAAGCAGTCAGTTTCTCTTGCACCTCGTATCCTTTGAGAACGTTGCGATGCGTGTTAGCGTATAGCAACAACGCCGCTTTGCTCACTGACGTAATCAGGAATCGAATATACGGTTTATGGTATGTAATGACGCGTGAGTAAAATAACAATTATGCTTAACGGCGAGTCCAGGAAATTATCTTATGTTTGGGTGGTATCTGTAAGTTTGATCAATGATGCTTGCATGTAGAGTCAATAAATACAAGTCTTGATGAGAAGGCTGAGTTTACAGTTTGCAAACTTGAGAACTAATATATTGATTTATTGCTCATTTCATCCTGTGTGCAGTACTTTCTCAGAGGTTGGAGCTACCTGTAAAGTTGATTTTGTTTCTAGGTTAGGCCCTTTGACCCTGTCCATCCTGTTGGTGGTGGGAAAGAGTTTGATTTAAGACATTAAGATTTTTATAGTAGTCAAAATAACTGAATCAAGGTTTGTTTTTGAGAATGTCTTACATCTGTTCAATGTTTCTTCACTGAAACAGTAATAGCTTCAAATGAAGAGTATTTCTTTTTTTTTTTTTTTTTTTTTACTGTGCAGAAGATATAGTAGGGTAACCCCAAGCTATATTATTTTAAAGTCAGTTTGATCAAATTATAATCCCCATTTTAGATTTCTTAAACCCAACATTGCTTTACAACAGACAGAAAACGATTGCAAAGAGAAAATAGGATTATAGATACACTTGTAACTCTTCCTCTCAGAGAGGAAGCCGCAGTGTAATCCAGTCTAATGACAGGGGTCATCTTTTTGACTCTGAATCAAACGTACTCCCCCTGCTGACTCTCTTTTCAACATGGTAGAAAGATCTACCTTCATGGAGAGTGGGAAACATTGCTTTAACATCTCTTTAATTGTTTTCATTAAAATATCACGATATCAGGACTATACGGACTAGAACATTCACGATTTTTCAGTCATTCTTGTCTCGTATCTTGAAATGATTTGAATGTTTTTTTTTTTCTTCTGCTGACTTTGGTATTTAAATCTGAAAATAGTCCTAGCCTCTCATATGCCGTTGTCTGGTTTCATATTTGTATATATTTCCGGGCAATAATTCGGTATAGAAGTTGGACGCTGCATTGTTTAGGGTTGTTTGCCTGTGTTTTTTATTACCAGTCAGGAAGTTAGGAAAGATGTTTTCAATCCGTTTTTCTTTTCTTGGTTTGTATTTTTGCCAAATAAAATCAGAAACGTGTGTTATTTTGGAAAGTCCTAATATACACCATTATTATGGAACATGTATCTAACATGTAACTTGGGCTTAACACAATTAAAAAACAAAATTCTTTACAGACTCTCAGCATTTTGTCTAACCGTTTCCATTCTGCCACTTCTGCCACAGACAAATACATTTTTTCTCCATTTGTCTTTGAATGCTAAACAGCCTTGTACGAATTTGTTTATGCAATATCAGGTAGGCCTTTTTTTTTTTTTACATACAGTGTTATGCAAAAGTTTGAAGCACATGCAAAGAATTACATGATGCCTTCAAAGTAATGAAATTAAATGTTTCTACATAAGAAAAAATACATTAAAGAGCAGTAGACAGTAGTAAACGAAACATAATCAATATTTGGTGTGACAAAAATTTTAAATAGCAGTCTCAGGTACAATTTGTGCAGTTTTATAAGGAAATGAGCTGTAAATTTTATCGAGCATCTTGCAGAACCAGACATGGTTCTTCTGGAGACTTTGACTGTCGTACTCGCTTCTTATTTTTGCAGCAAAATCCAGCAGCCTTCCTTGTGTTTTTTGTCTGAAAAGTGTCTCTTACCACTTACTATGCTGCTTTCTTTACTGTCATACAAACGAAAACGAATCTAAGATGTTTTTTTTTTTGTACTGACCCAATAATGTAGAAGTCCTAAAATAAAAAATCGATATGAAAGTTTGTACTAAAATAGTGTGGCTAAAACTTTTGCACAGTACTGTACATCTCGTTACTTAAATCACAGAGTGTGCGTTAAGGTCTTCGTGAAGTTTTCAGCTTTCTACTCTTAGAAGAACAATCATCGAAAGCATAGCACGAGTAAGTAAGCTATTGCCTGTTGGTTTCTCAGAGAGTTTGAGTTCTCAGAGTTTTCAATACGCAGACCTGGATTTGAGTTTAAAAAGCATTAGGTCTGACGCGAAGTTAGTTCAGTGGAGCACTGAGAGCTGCACTTTAAAATAAAGGCGTAAATAGTAACTGACATCAGAGAAATGTATTAAAAGCGTCTGTTGTAATTGATCGTCGATGCATTTCGTAAAGAATGCTCGCTTACTGAAACACACTTTGTTGCCAAGCTATGATGTGCAGCCTCTGTTGAGGCGGAATAAATCTTAAACAATGTGAAACTCGTCATACTGCTAATGGCTCGCTAACGTGTGTCTTAATAGTGTTTGACTTTGGAATATAATGCAGCTGTTCATGTCACACTCATGTGAGAGGAAGGCGTGCCTTCTTTTCCGTGCTCATTAATGATCTAATATGCTGTCCAAATGGCAATTTGCAGACTCTTGATGATGCAGGTTTTATGAATTGTTATTAATACATTCATGATTAAAAGCATGAAGGCACTAATGTGTATCCATTATGTGATAAGAAAGTGCTAGGCTAGGCTAACTACTTGACCCTGCGTACAGAAACTAGCAGTTTGCTCACAATGGAGAACGTGTTTGTCTTAAACGTAGAGTACGAGCGAAGGTTCACAGCTTTACTTTTCTAAATGGATTCCCATCACTGATCAGGTCAAATGAATTGCTCGTGGTGTAGATTCATTAATAACTATAATCTGATAGATCTTATAATGGAAAAAAGGGGTGCAATTATTACTTTACATCGTATTACATCATATATGAGTATTTACGATGCTCATAAACCATAGCAGACGATAATAGAAATAAAATATTTATCTGTAAGCTGTAAGGCTGCAACTAATGATTATTTTCATAATCGATTAGTCGGCTGATTACTTTTTTTTTTTTAATCGATTAATTGATTAATCGGATTTGGGGGCAAACTTTCAGTACCATTTTTTCGTTTGTTTAAAATAAACTCCACAAACTGAGTGCTACAAATATAAACTTCAGACTAAAACTTTACACAACTGTTTGTCCAATTATATAAGACTGAAAAGAACCCAACACACACATACACCAGAATATATAGTATTCATTTAGGACTGTAGTTTAATTCAGTGCTTTTTGTGCATCCATAAAAAATAATGCATAAACACTTGTATATAATATAAACTAATATATAAGTTTATATTACATAATAGTATTAATGCATTACTTTTTTATAAAAGGTAACACTGACATAAACAGTAAACTGAAGAAAGTCATTGTCGGTGACTCTGGGTATCTGCTAAAGGTAGCGGCGTCGCATTACGTGCGTATGACATCATGCGCCGTTGATTAGGAAGTGGCTTAAACTTCCTGTTAGTAAAAAAAAAAAATGCTCGTGTTCCTTTTGAGATGATACTACCTTTCTAAAATTCATACACTAAATGGTAGAGTATACAGTGCATAGTGTAAGTGTATAGTACGTCATTTGGGACAACTTTAGTATTTACTCTCCGATGCGTGTTTTTGGAACAGAAGTAACGTAGGGAGTAAACACACCTCGTGCTGTGCATAGACCAACTAATCGATAATGAGATTCGTTGACAATGATTTTCATAATCGATTATTATCGATTTTATCGATTAGTTGTTGCAGCTCTAGTAAGCTGTAAGGTTGTTCTGGAAGGCTTGGTACACGTCATCACGTGCAGTATCGAGTATTTTGTCTAGTTGTTCCAGTCAGTGGTGTTAGAGGATTGTGTTACCTTTTTCTACATTACCAGTGTATATCCTTGCTGCCATGTTTCATACATAGGAAGGCTCATAGTATTATCAATAGAAACCTGAGCATTTTTACATTATGTACTTTGTGAGAGTAGCACATATAAAAAAAAAATCATAGGAGTGACTGAAAGCTTTCCTCGTGTCTGTAGAATATGGTGTTGTGCCATGTCAGTGTCTGGAAATAATCAAGGCAAAGTGCCCTCTGAGGCACGGTGCCTGCCTGTGACATTTTGTACCAGCAATGACTAAACACACACGGCTAATGAAACAGGCTAATGACTCTGCTCCACACCTGCATTGCAGATTTTATGAGCCAGTATTACTCAGCGACACCTTGAAGTCGAAAAGAGAAGAAAAAAAATACAAAATCAGGTGTCTGACCATACCAGATCTCTACAGTAGCAAGCATTTGGGAGGCAACCACATGTTCCTACGACACTGTGCTAGTACTGAAAGTGTGCGATAGTTGTGATAGTAAGAGGTTTGATATATAGCTACGACCTAGGCTACGGTTCGACACTTCCATATGAATGAAGATTGTTGTGTTTGGTGTAAGGTACACATATTTGCGTCTTTTCTAAATGTAGCTCAATTAACGACACATTAGCCGCTTCTCATTTAGCCCACGTAGGGCCACATAACTCGGTGCCATGTTTTGAAAAAGGAAACATGGGGATTATATATTATATTTCTCAGAAAACTACACCTCCCCCGAGACTTAATTAGCCGGCTCGAGTTCTGCACAGCTACTCTGTGTAAGAAATACCTCGACGCTGTTCACACTCCGTAAATCTCCGTGCCTCACGTCAAGGCGTACGGGGTCTGCCGCAACCGGAAACGCAGACGCTGAGCACGAGATCAAAAGGATCTCATGCCTCACCTTTGAGGGATCTGTATTCTGACATGGACACATTTTTTTTTTCGTTTGTAAATTTGCAGCACTTGAATAATTGGGGATAACGTGTAACAGTAAATTCGAGATGCATTCAGGTTAGTTAGCCGAAACTAGCGCAGAAGCTGGTTTTCTTTCAGATAAAGATGTTGGGATGGATGTGATGGACGTCGTCTTTAATAAATTTTGTAGGAAGTATTACTGAAATACTTTTGTATTTCTAAAAGGGGTGACTGGATATGAAAATGTCTCTATACAGTAATGTGAAAGATAAACTAATGCATTTAATGAAGATTTATAAATAAAACATTTGCTCTGCATTTACAGTACTCAAGAGCTCTGTCCATACTGCAGTACAATATGCAATGCCTTAGATTCTGCATAATATAATAATCTTATGAATCAGTTATTTCTGCCTCTTTTTTTTTGGTATGTAATTCTGTCTGTTTCCACATGAAATTCTTCCATAATGAGTCAGACGGAGAGGACAACAGCTGCCGGAGTCATGAGAGCTTATAGATTAGATCCTTACCATAAGCATGGAGCATGGAGTTTCCATTTCAAGGTAATATAGCTCACAGTGTCAGCGTGACTAATACATGCGATTGTATTCTCATGCATATTAATATTTTAAAGATTTTTTTTTTCATTCAGACGTAAAAGAAAAAAAAGTAATTTCTTCAGTATATAACTCCAGTTTTGCCCTCTAATGGATTCTACTATATGCAATCAAGCCTCAAACTCCAGTCATCTCTAATAACTTGATGATACAGTGGAATTAAGTAGTAGCATTAAGTTTTAATATAGTGTACGTTTTTTTGTGTGTGTTAACTTCTAAAATAATCGTAGAATTTATACAAGGTCGGATTTGCTTTTCACGTTTTCGTTTTTACATTCGATCCTAAATAGTTCCTTTCCCTGCATTGAGATTTAAAGTGGGAAAAAGAAATTATTAGGTAGAATAACTTGGACTGATTTTAGACCAAAATAACATTCCGTACTGAAGCTCTTACACTTTTATTGCTCTATTTTAAAACAAACCATTAAGATGTTGTGGGAACTGTAAACATTAGTAAGTAGCTGAATGCTTAGTTTTTGTTTTCCTTTTTTTTTTTGGCTAGATTGTCCTGAAGTTTAAGTTTTTTTAGATTTCAATGATAAGGATGTTTGGAATTAAGTTTGCTGTATAGACTAAATCCCTCCCAAGGTTGTGTAATATTGGTAATTGTAGTAGCTTACTGTGCAGGTTCACTTTACGTGGTTTAACTCAAAGTCCACAGAAGGCCGGTGTGGCTGCACATTTTCGTTCCAACCAAACAGAGCTCCTCTACAGTGATTTCACTTGTTGAATTAGTTGTAAAAACCTACCCTTTGCGGGTAAGATCGAAAACCTCTGGTTTAACTAATAACATTGTGATGCTTTTGGCACGTTGCTACAATAGGAAACGTTATGTCATTATTTAAAACACCTGCAGTATATCCAGACAGGTGATTTACGACCTCACTGTAAAATAAATAAAACATCCATGTGATCTAATGTTCAGCCAAGCACTTGCTTTTTTTTTTTTTTGCCTTTTTTTTTTAACCAAAGTCAGTCACAACTTAACATTAGGTTTCCCTAAATTACTCTTCAGCTAATGTTAGCATTTTGCAACTCAGCATGTGCCACATCCAAGAAGTTGTTTTCAGGCCATTCTGATGTCGTTTGAAGATAAAGATCTTTCCTTTAAGAAAGGGTTCAAGCTCATGGTCGTCACTGAGCTATTACGGAATGGAAGAAGCTTGTAGCTGTAATAAACATTACTGTACTATTCATCTTTATTTGAGGCAGTCACTTTGAAGCATTTTGAACCCAATAACATCAGTGATGTCTGCGATAAGCTAACACAGCTTCACAGCAACATGGAGATTGAACTCCTCTTATGTAGAACGAGAAAGATTGATTGTGTGCCACCACAAAGAGGACGAAGGAGCAGCAGGTGTTTGGTTCACCTCTGTAAGTTCTGCCTCATCGTTCCTCTGTAGTTATAATGTAATAGCAGATAACGCTTCTTTTTTTCCCTAGTAAGTATCTACTTTCAGGCAGATACTTGTGTGTGTATAATGTGTTCAGATACAGTGTGTGTAATGATTCAATCCCACGCAATAAATTGCATTCAGTCAAGACATTATTGCAGAAATTAATGTAATGTTGCAACTTGAAGTAATAAGTAAAAGATAAATTAATACATTAATAAATATTTTTTTAAAAATACAAACAACAATGCAAACAGGCAGTATGCTTTATTTGAGCACTGACAGTTACTCAACCAAACTTAATAAACAATTTGTTTCGATAAGCATCTCTGTTATAGCTAGCATTATACGATCTAGATAAAACCAGCAGTATATGATCTGGATACAGGTGGCTTGGCGGTTAAGGCTTTGAGTTACTGATCGGAAGGTTGTGAGTTTAAACCCCAGCACTGCCAAGCTGCCACTGTTGGGCCCTTGAGCAAGGCCCTTAACCCTCTATGCTCCAGGGGCGCTGTATCATGGCTGACCCTGCGCTCTGACCCCAGCTTCCTGACATGCTGGGGTATGCAAAGAAATGAATTTCACTGTGCTGTAATGTATATCTGATCAATAAAGACTCATTATCATTATAAAGCCAGCAGTATACAATCGGGGGCAGTGGTGGCTTTGGGGTTCAATCTCCAGCACCGCCAAGCTGCCACTGTTGGGCCCTTGAGCAAGGCCCTTAACCCTCTATGCTCCAGGGGCCCTGTATCTTCTATCCGTAACCCTGTGCTCTGTCCCCAACCTCCTAGCATGCTGGGGTTTGCAAAGAAAAGAATTTCACTGTGCTATCATTATCATTATCAAATATAAAATAAATAAATAAATAAATAAATATAATATATAAATATACATTTCCAATCATTTGTGCATTAAAGGAAAAGAAAATTTTTTTGCAACTATATTTACAGTGGAATGGAATGTCAGGTAAATAATTATATGTGTGCATATATATATATATATATATATATATATATATATATATATATATATATATATATGTAATTTCTATAATTTTTTTTTCTTTTTACCTGACATTCCATTCCACTGTAAATATAGTTGCAATTTTTTTTTTCCTTTAATGCACAAATGATTGGAAATACCTTTATGTAGAGGTAAAATTCACTTTATAACATCATGGTGTCACCTTTGTCCAGCTTGGTAAGATAAGATGGAACCTGAAGCAACAGGCGCTCTGCTTGACTTCCCTCTCCCACTCGGAATGGCAGAGAGCAAAAAAAAAAAAATCGCCAAATTGAGGCCACAAGAGAGAATGAATGGAGGACAGGAAGAGTGTGGTGAGGAAGGCCATTAAAAATAAGAGGAGGTGAAAAAACGAGGAGGCAAGGGGAGAGAAGACAAAAATAAAAGAGAGAAAGAGAGGGCAGACAGAGAAAAAGTCCTCCCATGGTACACAATGCTCATAGCTGGGGTTAAGTGCTAGTGTTTCATCCAGTGGGATTTAGGGTCCACATTTAAGCCGTCCCTAGTGCAGGGGCCACCCCAGTCATCTGCCATAATAACAATGATGATATACAGGGCCATTAAAACAGCGAGCCGCTGACATGCTGAACAATAAGTCCTCACAGCAGGCCTGGCCTCTCTGGACATCCAGGTGCACTCATGGCCCTGGCGACTGCCTTCATTTTTATTCTCTGGCCCTCATTGTGTGGCCAAAGATGCTCTTTCAGCAGTGGGAAGAAGGGAAGGTGTGAGTGGCAGTAAGAGAGAATGAAAAGAAAAGTAAAAGATTGAAAATTTAGGAAACTCTGGGATATGGGGGGACCGAGAAATGATGTAATATGCATGCTGAAAACAGTGAGACAGTGGTGGCTTGGGAACCACTTGTTTGTAACAATAGTCATAATTGGGTCTTTTTCCTTATGACCTACCGCAGTGTTCACATGGGCTTAAAAATAAAAACGAAAAGGAAGAGGGGTAGAGAAAAGGATCCTCATCATCAGGTCAGCCGATCTGTTGGCGCTGAGCGAAAAAGAGATACAAGCCGCACAGAGAAGGAAAGCTGAAGGTCCGTCTGTCAGCAGGTGCTCAAAGCTTTCAGGGAGGGAGTGAAGGAAAGATGGAGAGAAAGAGAGAGTGAGCAGTGGTTAATCTGGACACACAGACCGAGCCCTGTGTCTGCTCACTCAAACGTGTGTCCGGCAAGGCTGACCCGGCCCGGAGTTGCCCCCATTACCCACAATCCTGCACTCCCGACAGCCTCAGCCAGGGACAGATTTGGAGGCTTCACTGAGCAAATCCTCGCCGTCGTACACATTAGATCGGAGCCTTCTTCATGTGTGGTCCGACTGCGGTTTATGGCTCGAACGGGGAAAAAAAAGAGAGCCATCCCCAAATCCACCTATTAATGAGCTAAGTAGTCACCTTGTCACCAGACACCTAAAATCCCATATCGAATTTGAGCGCTTCTGATACAGAAAGAGGAAAAAAAAACAGGAAGAAAGAGGAACTGTTCTCCTCAAGGTTGGAGTGCAGCCCTGTATGGCGAGGTGTTGCTGATTCAGGCACGAAGGGGCTCATGCTACAGGACCAACCCAATGCCGCAGAGGAAAATGTCAAATATAAATTGGAAAAATGCAACAAAAAAAAGGAAGAGTAAGCGAGACTCCTAATCACTGGTGGTATACTGGTGTCATTCACAAGGGCTTGACAAGACTGTGTATCTATTAGATGGAATGTTTTTGTTCTCCCAGGCAAAAGCAGGGAATAATTAAACGTGCAGAAATATTTGCAGAAAGGTTGATTCTCTGTTCACACTTCGTTTTCCCCCCTCACACTTCTTCTCCTTACCCCCCTTAGTCAAGCGACTTTACTGGCACAACTGGCAAAGCACAATTTGGTAAATGGAGTAAACGAATAATAATATAAAATGATCCTTGGTATCTCTATTAATCTATCTTACTCTGTTTCTGTCTTTCCATAGCACCAGGTCTACAAAACAATGTCCTCACACGAAACAAAAAAAAAAAAACCCCAACAAAACACCACTGAGCCAGAACTTGCTGTATTTGTCGGGATGCATTTGTCATACAGGATAACATAATAGCCGAGGGGGTCTAGCTCTTAGAGCTATAATTATGAGTAAAGCTGTAGAGAGTTTGCATACTGTGTGGTGGGTATGACCAGAGCAGTGGATGGAAGCCATGCAGGGCCGTCATAGATCTCTCTCGAGACTCGGACATCGCTCACGGGAGTGTCTGTTCAAGCTCAGGCAACGGCAGAACGCAAACCTAACACGCAGATTAATTCGTATTTTCCGTGCTTCTTTTTTGATCGAGGCTCAGAATTGATTGAAGAAAGACTCCCGCTCTGTGTGTCTGTCTCACTCCTTCCATCTCTCTCTCTCGCTCTCGCTCTTTTCTCACACTACATGTAAAGTCTTTGGCTTCTAGGACACAGTCATATATTGTGAACTCTCCAAGGCAATTGTAAGGGAAACCATTCAAGCACTTTCTGACTGGTTCCAGTATAAAACTATAACTCATGCTATAACCACAGGAACAATATTCTGACATTTCGCTTAAATTTAACTGAAATGTCAGGAATTCCCACTCCTTTTAACAAGCAACGAATTACCAGCCCCTCATTTACGTATCATAATATTGTCCAAAACGTCCTGCTTGGGCGGTGGGGAGGATAACAATGTCTGCTTACTGTGTCTCTTTGTGATGCTTTTCTGGTTCATTTTGTCATAAATCCTTTGCAGCGTACGGCGAGGCTCTGTAGAGCAGACATCGGATTTATTACGGTTCACGTTCAGACTAAGAACATCAATTTCTTTTCTCTTCGTTTTTGTTTACGGCAGAAGGCTCTTGTTATTATTTCTGTTTAGTGATGGAGACCTGCCATCTTTCAGCGACACACACAGGGCGACAGGAAACGCACACACAGACACACAAAATGATACCCCGAGGGACACATCTGCTAGAGAAAAAAAAGTCATTATTCTTCCGAAGGAAGAGAAGTCAGTGCTAAATGTCTAATACTCATGTCACTAACTTACCAGTAGGCATCCAAGAAGCACCGCAGGTGTTCTGAGAGTCAGAAGAAATAACTGCTCTCCGGTAAGCAAAAGATGACAACCTGTTCATTTCCTGAGTGCCCTCGCATACACCATTCTGACAAAGTGTGCAACGCATTCTTCCGTCGCTTTTTCAGCACTGCTGTTTCTGGATCAGTTTTAATGGCTTTAGCTCAAACGTGATCAACTGAATCAGTGGACCATCTCATCCCAGCTCAGTGCTCGTGAGAAGCAGAAATAAGCAATGTTTGTATGCCATCAAATTTCATACAAATGATATAATAATAAAAGTTAACCCTGCCCCTAACCTTAATTGTAGACTTTATAGCGTTTCTTATCAATTGTGTCATGAGATTTCTTACAAGGTGTGGGAGAAAATCAATGGAGGGGAAAAGAGACTGGTAGTAGTTGGGGAATATACAGAATCAGTGTGTGTGTTAGAGACACAGGAGGGCAGTCTTTAAACACGTACTGCTCTCTCTCTCTCTCTCTCTCTCTCTCTCTCTCTCTCTCTCTCTCTCTCTCTCTAATGTGGACTCTGTGTGGAGTGCAGCACCTGCTCTATTACAGCCTTTATTTAATTAAAAGTGATGTATATGCTAATATCACATGCATTAGTATCTGAAGCATGTTGGATTTTATGCTCCCATTTTCAGAAGCATAAAGGCCACACAGCAGAAAGAAACTGGTTCTCTTAATTGTTTTATTTGTTAACAATTAATTGTTTAGTTAATTGTTTTTTTGTATTGTTTTGGGGGGTTTTTTTGTTTTTTTTTAGCTTCTTCAATGTAATTTTACATCAGGTTAATAAGTAACATCACGTCTTGGACAGAGAGGAATGTGTGTGTGTGCATGAGCAAATTGATTGTGTCAGCTCTTCATGTTTCATGCGAAGATGGAGTTTTCACATAAGAAAGCTGATTTCTTTCACATTCAAATGTGTTTCTATGTGTAAGGCAATTACTGTAGATGTTTTGAGCAGCTTGGAATCGTTTCCAAATCAGTAGAGAAGCTTGAGTTATAGTAAACAATAATTATAATAATAATAATTTTAATCAGAATGTACAGATGGAGTTAAGTCATGACAAACTAATATCAAAAGATTAGTTACTATAAACCAAAATTGACAACAACAACAACAACAACAACAATAATAATAATAATCATAATAATAATTTTATATTAAGCAGATGTCTAGTAGTATTTTTTTTTCTTGTTTATATAAGTTTAAAAAAGAAAGGATGACTTCTGTTTATTATGGCAATAAATATAACTATTGTAAAAGAACTATTACACAGTAAGAGGAACTCAAAGTGTGTGTGTGTGTGTGTGTGTGTGTGTGTGTGTGTGTGTGTGTGTGTGTGTGTGTGTGTAGCAGGAGGCTGATTAATCTTGCTGTCACAGACGGACTGCCTCTGATGAACTGCCTAATGAAACTCATAAACAGGTAAATAAGCAGCCCTGCTTGGGACTTAATCCCAGCAGTGAATAAGCAACAAGAGGCAACACTCAGCCTAAACAAGCCACAGTTTGAATGATTTATTGCTGCTGGTGTGTGTGTGTGGGTGTGGGTGTGTGTGTGTGTGTGTGTGTGTGGGTGGGTGAATGAATCAAACACTGGTATAGAATAGTTTGTATTTGTTTACTAGGGTTTACATGTATTTAAAAAAAAAAAATCTTCTACTATACAGAAACATACAGTGTCCAACATGGATCGTCAGGTCTGTGGTTAGCTGACAGTCTTTTGTTACACTCATTTATTACCAAAACTTTGTGACCATACACACATATAGTTCTCAAAAGTTCTTTTAATTCACAAATCCCTTCTGTTTGCTTCTCCTCCACAAAAGCTACTTGTTCCACACATGACACAAGCGGATACCGTACGCTGTTTATCCTGACGAAGTCTCACAACCCCGTCATGAGTCAAAAGGCTTCCCAAGAAGGAAAGCACAAATGTGTTGATTTTGCTGAGGAGTCTGGTTAGGAGATGGCCCTAATCAAAAGGAAACTATGCGTAGTCATTCGGGAAAAGGTTTCCAGCTTGACCAGAGAAATGTGCAGCGTGTGAGAGGGCTTTCATAGCGATCTGCTCCTCACTATTTATGACCCACTGAGCTAGTAACGTGCTCAAATCAAAGTCAAGACTGCTGAACCTGAGCAATGAATTAATTAAAATGCTTTGATCCCCCCACACCCCCCCCCCGCCCCACACACACACACCCTTGAAAGCTCATATTAGTTAATGCTGCCATTCCTGCTTGATTTGCAGAATTCATACTCCATGTCCCAATGCTGTTTTAGATATTTACTTCTAATTTTTTTGGCTATTATATTTTAATATACATTCATGTATATAGGCTATCTGTGTCGTACAGTGCCCTCCACTAATATTGGTACCCTTGGTAAATATGAGCAAAGAAGGCTGTGAAAATTTGTCTTTGTTGTTTAACCTTTTGATCTTTTGTTTAAAAAAATTCAAAAAATACTCTGCTCTCATGGTATCATGCTATCAAACAATTGCAAACACAACACCGGTTTATCAAAAAATATCTTTGTTAAATATCGGTGTGCAACAATTATTGGCAGTCTTTTAGTCAATACTTTGTGCTACCTCACTTTGCCAAGATAACAGCTCTGAGTCTTCTCCTGTAATGCCTGATGAGGTTGGAGAATACATGGCAAGGGATCTGAGACCATTCCTCCATACAGAATCTTTCCAGATCCTTCAAATTTCGAGGTCCACGCTGGTGGACTCTCCTCTTCAGTTCACCCCACAGGTTTTCTATGGGTTTCAAGTCAGGGGACTGGGATGGCCATGGCATGACCTTGATCTTGTGGTCAGTAAACCAATTTTGTGTTGATTTTGATGTATGTTTTGGATCATTGTCCTGCTGGAAGATCCAACCACGGCCCATTTTAAGCTTTCTGTCAGATGCAGTCAGGTTTTCATTTAATATCTGTTGATATTTGATAGAGTCCATGATGCCATGTATCCTAACAAAATGTCCAGGTCCTCTGCAGAAAAACAGTCCCAAAGAGCCACCACCATATTTAACCGTGGGCATGAGGTACTTTTCCACATCGCTACCTCTCTGTGTGCACCAAAATCACCTCTGGTGTTTATTGCCAAAAAGCTCTATTTTGGCTTCATTTGGACCATAGATCCAGATCCTATTTGAAGTTCCAGTAGTGTCTGGCAAACTGAAGATGCTTGAGTTTGTTTTTGGATGAGAGTAGAGACTTTTTTCTTGAAACCCTTCCAAACAACTTGTGGTGATGTAGGTGACTTCAGATTGTAGTTTTGGAGACTTTCTGACCCCAAAACACAACTAACTTCTGCAATTCTCCAGCTGTCAGCCTTGGAGATTTTTTGGCCACTCCAACCGTCCTCTTCACAGTGTGTTCAGACAATATAGACACACGTCCAATTCCAGGTTGATTAATAACTTTTCCAGTTGACTGGAACTTCTTAATTATTGCCCTGATGGTGGAAATGGGCATTTTCAATGCTTGTGCTATTTTCTTATAGCCACTTCCTATTTTGTGAAGCTCAACAACCTTTTGCCGCACATCACAGCTATATTCCTTGTTCTTACCCATTGTTATGAATGACTAAGGGAATTTGGCTTGCGTTACCTCATATTTATACCCCTAAGTACCATATACCATAAGTCATGGTTGAACAATTTCCCGTTCCTAGTCACCCAGCTGTACTAATATATATATATATATATATATATATATACATATATATATATATATATATATATATATATATATATATATATATATATATATATATATGGGAATATACTTCAAATATATTTTTCTCATATGAATTCATGGGGGTGCCAGTAATTGTTGCACACCTATATTTAACAAAGATATATATTTTTTTATAAACCTGTGTTGTGTTTGCAATTGTTATCCATGAGAGCAGAGTATTTTGGTGATTTTTTTTTTTTAACAAAAGATCAAATGGTTAAACAATAAATACAATTTTTCACAGCCTTATATTAGTGGCGGGCACTGTATACCTGGTGGATGTGATCTTAATATGTAATATTTTGGCAGAATAT
This sequence comes from Ictalurus furcatus, assembly GCF_023375685.1. NCBI lineage: Eukaryota > Metazoa > Chordata > Actinopteri > Siluriformes > Ictaluridae > Ictalurus > Ictalurus furcatus. The sequence goes on from NC_071259.1 coordinate 6,703,078, forward strand.
TTAAGTAATAATGCAATTTGGATGAGAAACTGATCCTAACTGATCCCAGGCCCTTACTTCTACCTTTTGTTTAAAGGAAATAAACCTCAGGTTTAGTTGTACTAACATGACATGTGTTTTGTGTTACCCAAAGCAACACTTTATACATGACCTGGCTTATTAACGGACTTGTACCTGAATGATCCAGTCTTTGTTGTCTGATAATATGGTTTGAGTTTTCCCCAATTGTTGTATTTTTTTTTCTTTCAATTCCATCCTTTTTATTGCTATTAAACAGGAATGCTGGCGTTTAAATACTCTCACATAACTCGCTACAGCTCCTTTTATGAAGCTGGGACAGCCATTTCATTGCTTAGACATCTCTCATTTTTTTCAGTTTTGTGATGGAGCTGCAGCTCTGGACACAGAAACCGCTCGCGCTCTGTCGCTTGTACGCGACCAATCAACATCCGGGACTTTTGTGTTTGCGCCCTCGAGCCATTTCTGCAGCCTATTACCGAGCGGAAACCAAACGCTACTGAACACACAGCGCTGCTCTCTACATGTAATAAATAGTTAATTAACCTTTTCATTTCTGTCAACTGTGCGAAGAGATGAAGGGAGCTGAGCCAAAGACATTTCATGTTATTCCTCAGTTCAGTCAATGCAAAATATGCCCAAAATTAAAGCACATATCGAGTGCGTTTGCTTTTAGGCTAAGCTGCAAAATTTCAATCCGCAAGAATGCAATTTATTATTATTATTTTTGTTCTCCCGTGCACGCGCACATTGATATGCATATAGAAGTGTATGGAATATCAAATCCTTTGCGTAAAGCTAGAGAGCTGTCATGCAGAGAGGTTAATGCGACCCTGAGCCACACAACATTAAAACGAATTCATTTATTCAAATTGTGTCAAATTATTTTTTGTTGCCTATTATTATTTTTTTAAATCAATTATGTCCGTGAATTTAATCTCCAGAAATACCATGGTCAAGATATTTCTAATGATCAGCGATCATAATGCTCAGCTTTGTGTAGCCTACTATTTTATTTTTATGTTCGCTTCGGGTATTGATGCGTGTTTTACAGTTTCCTAATTTGTTTAGGAAGCACTTAGGCTATATTTGCTCAATAACAATTATGCAATATTTTATATAGGCCTATTATGTTTTATTGATTTTTATATATTTCGGTTTAGCGTTGTATGTAATAATAATAATAATAATAATAATAATAATAATAATAATTCAAATCCATCTGAATTTTTCTGGGTTTTTTTTTTCTTGGATTATTTCTATATATATATATATATATATATATATATATATATATATATATATATATATATATATATATATATAAATATATATATATATTTGCTCGATCACTGATCCGAAACGAAATCATATCATTTTCTACCCTCCATCCCCAGGATAGCGTTCCTTTTATAAATATACTTCACAATATAGAGCAGTCGGAAGGCTTTGGCGTTTTTCCTCCCGCAGACAGTGTGATTGATTATATCATATTTAAGGTCACTGCTGTATTTAGCTAATTTTCTTTCCTTGCCTCAGGCATTGCGCTCCTCTGATCTCTGGACACAGATGACAATAAGAACAGACACACACACAAAAAAAACGTGGCATGATGGAACAAAAACACCGATACAGACCTCCTGCTGCGTGCAACTAACAATGTCGGTATAAAGATGTTTGTAATGTAGGCTATAATTGTGTATTTGCACATCTCTTCCGGTCTTGCCCAAATTTGTGCTGTTCATGTTTTATCATCTTTTTTTTTGTAACAAAATGGCACTTTTATATTTAATTGATTTGACATAATCACATGGGGATTTATTTTGTTTCTATGGGGGTTTTTTTTCAAAGGAAATCCATAGAAAGAGAAAAGGAGAAGGGTAGTCCGGCTAATAATTCTTCATTAGTAAATTATGGATAGCCTTCTATTACAAGCCTACTAAATAAATAAGCAATAATGAATTGTCGGGAGAATGTTGCTGTAATTACACGTGCGCGTTTAATAAAACCAGCCCGTCCACTATGAAACACAAACGAAATATTATAATGAATACTTTATTAGCTCATGGATATCGTCGTACATTTCATTAGAACGAAAATTGAAAGTAATACCATAATGGCTGAGTTTGTAAGCAATGGCGCTTGAAAGCATTTTCAGTGTTCAAACAAACAAACAAACAAACAAACAAACAAACAAACACGTTTAAATAATACAGTGAAAGAAAAGCAAAGAATTTAAACAAAGTCATGAATCCGGAAATATCTGACAGATTTTTACAAATCAAACATACAATACAGTAGTTAATGTAGATTGCAGGTAATCTTGTGTACGTCTGTTTTACAGCATTTACTCCAGGTGGCTTTGGGCATGAATTTTTTTTTTTTTTTTTTTGGGCGAAAGTTGAGTGTATGTGTACTTAAGGTAGGGCGCCTGGTCTCCCTTTCCACACTTCAGGAGAGAGACGAGGAGGGGGAACTGTCTGGGATTTAGTGGTCAGAATTCCCATTTCCCATAGCCTTTCAAGGTCTTGAACCCAATTAATGGCTAATAATTACCCAGCTAACTTAAGTGTTGCAGCTCCTGCGGCTTCATTCAGAGAGCGAGAGAGAGAGAGAGAGAGAGAGCGCTTCTGTCCAGTAGCTTCCTTCTTCATAGCTCACCTAAAGGACGCAATGCAATGTGATCATGCTGTTTGTATGTACAATCCAAACAGGTTTATTTTACAGCTCAACTCCGTAAAACTACATTATGCAGCCCTGCCGGTGACTCATTTGGGGAGTACGTTAGCAATTTGTTGAACACGCCTTTTTACAGTTGCTAAAACTCACGATCATTGGTTGGTGTCTTGCTCTTTTTGTGCACAGGTTTGTTTTCCAATTAGCCCGTGTCGCCTTTACTGTCCTCAATGCCTCTGCACTAACCGCTTTCCCTGTTAGTGTTTTTGTTCCGAGGGCCATTGAGTGCTAATGCTATTTACAGAAGCCCTGGCTTTGTGTGCGTGTGTGTGTGTGTGTGTGTGTGTGAGGGGGAAGAGAGAGAGCGCGTGGTGCCACTGCCCCACCTTGAAGTCCCCATATTTACTTAGTCATTACATACACTGCATTAGCATTTAGGGGCCGATGTCAACGGCGACACAGGTTTTTTTTTTTTTTTTTTTTTTTTTTTTTTTTTTTTTGTATTCTAACTATTGAACCTCGAGCCACGACTGGGTGGATATTATTTCCCATACTGAGTGGGCTGAGATGTTATCAGCGCGTAACACATAAGCCGGGCCCTTTTCTAACATGGATAAAGCTTGGGTTTCAGCCCGTTTGAGTGGAAACGTGTAGGCCACAGAGAGCCACCTGACGTGGCTTTCTCCTGCTCACAGAGATCTATCTAATCAGTTCTTCCACAGCTAATTATTACCAGTACCAGCTTTACTCTGCCTGTTACTGGGATTGTGTCACAATACCACATTACATAGCCAATTATGCTCTTTTAGTCCTAATGGGCGTTGTATGTATTTTTGTTATTATTATTATTATGATGATGATTATATAATAACAATATATAGCTAACATTCAAATGAGAAATGATTACTCATATATTTATGCAATATCACTGTAGGCTAGTTATCTGGGAAAAGCATAGCTCTTTCGATATGTGCTATAATCTAGTCATATTTACTGTAGATTGTCCCCGTTGTCTTAAAATGTGCGCCACATTATGTAGCGCCTCTAATTTGATGAATAAATAAACAAAACAGGATTTTATTATAATAGCCTACAAAGTGTACCACTTCAATTATGAAGTATACATTTAATTATGAACGCTCGAAAAAAATGAATTTGTCGCTATATATTTGTATGCGCAATCGCACACAGAGCATCATGGTTGGCATCATGAATTATTTAATATATGATCATACTATTTGTGGACTGCTATCTCTAGATTATTGTCCAAAGAAATAATTTCCAGTGTTACCCATACCTGGGTCACACACCGGATGCTAAAATATTACACCACCTCAGGTGACAGTATTTCGTAGGTGTATGCAGTTTGGGTCAAGGCCACATGGATGAAAACACCTCGTTTTTAGGGTCTCTTCCGGTATGCAGCATCTCTCTCTCTCTCTCTCTCTCTCTCGCTCTCTCTGTCGTTCCTACGCTTAAACCACAGGGGAAAATGTCAACAGTCTGGAAAGAAATACTCCAAATGCGCGGTTACATAGCCATCACGTTTCCAGGAGCTCGTTAAAAAAAGCAGACGTTTAAATGACGCAGAAAACGATTCCCAAATGAACGAGTGTTGAAGAGAAACACTTTTTTTTTTTTACAAGTGTAATTACAGTTAATTGCTCTTTAAAAAAAAAAAAAAAGAAAAGAAAAAAAAAGACTCGTTGCTCTGTATGAAATCATTTGTCCCGCCCGCGAGAGAAATGAACTGCATTTCAATTGTTCTGAGAGTCCGGTGCAAACAACCAAACACAGCTATCGTGTTGGTCTGATGTAGCTCCACTTCTTTGCAATTCTGCTTATAGGTTATTATATGCATTGCTTCTGTATAGCTATGTATCTTTCAATAACGAATTTTAAATATTTCGTTTGGACGGTTCTTGTTTTGGACGTTGGAGACATGATACTTACGAAATGATATCACGAACAAAGCTGTCCTGTGAACGTGGTTACTGTTGGTTTGTATTAAATATGTCCAATGCAAATAAATATATATCCAAACATGCGAACCTGGAACAGTCTTTAATAGCAAAACAGGTGAAGTACAGAGATTAAGGATTGTATCAATTATATATATATATATATGTATATATATATATATATATATATATATATATGTGTATATATATATATATATATATAATAGGCTATATACTTTTTAATAACATTGGCACTCTAGAAATTTGGCGATTAAATCCAGAATTACTTTCCTTCCTTAAACGACTGTTCAATAGGTTGAACTTTTAGCCATAATCAGATTCTTCCTCACAATGATGTCATCTTGAAAAAACAAGAAGATTTTCTGCCGCTTCTTAAAGCTAACTAAGAACATTACACTCAGAGCACTGAAGCGACCGGAAACCTGCTTAAGGGACACATTTTATGACTGGTATCCACTGCAAAGTGTTAGTCACTCTGTTTGTGAAGCTGCTGATGCTGACAGGGCTTCTGTGTTCTCTTCCTTTTCAACAGTTTGTTAAACTGGCTGGAGATCTGGAGATGAGAAATATCAACAAATCTTCAGTGATCACAATTAAGGCATCATGGGCACTTTTTTGGTCAATGTTAGCTGGACGGGGGGGTGGGGGGTGGGGGGGGGACTATTAAAAAAAAACCAAAGAAAAATAATAAAAATGTTGAATGTAATCTGAACCGTTGTCTGGCCAAAGAGATGCCTTTAACTCTTTTGGGCCCAATTATGATATTTCATACACAATAAAAGTAATACACGATTGTTTTTATAATAATAATAATAATAATAATAATAATAATAATACAAAATATTACAATTACATACATTTATAAAGAATATCAACAACAACAACAATAATAATAGTAGTAATAATAAATAAATAATAATAAAACAAAAGATTACAATGACATACATTTATAAAGAATATCAACAAAACAACAACAGCAATAATAATAATAATAAGAAGAAGAAGAAGAAGAAGAAGAAGAATTCCCATAATGAAACAACAACAACAAAAATCAATAATTATGATTTATGCAATTCAAATATTTACGTTACAGAATGCTTTTCCCCGGAAATAAAATGAGTTTAAATTCGGTTTTAAATTCGGATTTCTGAAACACATCTGCTCTCCGATCTCCAGCTTTCCAGCCTCAAATGTAAAGAATGGCAAACACAAGCACTGAACTAAAATATATTTTTTCCAGCTGTTGGAAGGACGGTTTCAAGAGAAATCTCACATGCAAAATTTTTTTTTAAAAAACAAACAAACAAAAAAAAAACCCAAAACGATTCCTTGCATTAAAAACGCAATTTTATTCCGAATCTAGAGAGAGCTGCGGAATTTGGATTAAAGTCGCTGAATCATGCGCTTCAGCATGCAGCGGAACGGTACTTACATTTCTGCCCATTTCTCCTCTCTGGCTCCTACCTGCCCAAAACATGCCCTGTTTACCGCGCCATCATTATACACACAGGAAATAAACCTACAGTGGTAACGTTCCGCGATAGGCGACATGCTCACCTTGTCTGCGCTGAACACACACACACACACACACACACACACACACGAGTTCCCTCTCCTTTCACCCTCTCTCTTCCTCACTCTTACCTTCAGTAACTCAGACTTGCTACGACTTTTGTCGAGCAATGTTTGAAACAAATAAATACCGCACTGTGTGTGTGTGTGTGTGTGTGTGTGTGTGTACTTATGAATATGTCTCATATAAAATTAAACTTCCTGCTAAGCATTCAAACAAACCCGCGTGCCCAGATGATTGCAGGGAGAATGAAACATTTTTTTTTGCATTTGTGTGAGGAGGATAGACCGAGTGCTGGATATGGAATCATTTTTGAAAAACGTTTTTAATTTTATTTAAAATGACTTAATATGAGTAAACACTGCCGCCTCGACAAGAAACAACAACCAATAATAAGACTAACGTTATTGTTATTATTGTTGTTGTTGTTATTATTACAACAACAACAATAATAATGCACTTTGAATTAATGCTATTTCATACATTACCTTACTCTAGCCAGTGCTTTATTGTTGACTAAATAATTTCTGAATGAGTTAAATGCTCGAATCACCTTGCAGAACGATGCGACCTTGACCCCGTCAAACACTTTTTTCGTCCCGCGCCGGAGCTGAATCCGCAGGTTGGCGAAAAACACGACTTATTCCTCTCTCTAACAAGCAGAGGAGTGTGTGTGTGTGTGTGTGTGTGTGTGTGTGTGTGTGTGTGCGTGCGTGCGTGTGTGTGTGTGTGTGTGTGTGTGTGTGTTTCTTTGGTTGGGGGGGGGGGGGGCGAGATGGTGCGGAGCAATGGAGGAGGAGGAGGAGGGAAAGAGATAAGTGATCTGAAGGAGAGACGATAGGACAAAAAAAAAGTGATGATGATGAATACATTGGAAAGTTTTTTTGGCCCCGACGACGGTGTCAGATTGAATGGCCTGTGCGCATGTGCGAAGGTGTCCGAACTGACAATGCTCGTGAGATGAAGATAGTGCTGCTGCCGCTTCTGAGCTCAAGGAGGACGAGAGGAATCCGCAAGCCGACGAGATGAGATCCAAGGCGAGGGCGAGAAAACTGGCCAAAAGTAGGTGCCTTCTTTCCCTTCTTTTCGCGTCTTTCCCCTTTCCGGCTGCTCGCTTACTCCGAACTCCTCGCTCAGATCACCAGTGTGTCATTTTCATTGATTAGTTCCTGGTGAGAGCCCATCTTTGTTCGCTTAGATTTCTCTTCCTTTCCTTTCCTTTTATATATATATATATATAAAATGACTCTTCGATCAAACTTTAATGCGCACAGTCGCGTGTCCGCTGTTGCTTTTGCGCGTTCTAGTCGCAGCCGGAGTTATTCACAACGTGAGAAGTTTTGAGATGTGATGGCCCACTCGCTTTTTGTACTCACTGATAAAGAAGAAGAGCATCGCGCTGTTACAGTCCCCACTCTTTGGTTTTCACAACGCCGTGCGAAAAGTTAGCGAAAAACTTGTCGAAAGGAATAGTTAACTTTTTCCTTTTTTTTTTTCCTTTTTTTTTTTTTTTTTTTTTTTTTTTTTTTTTTTTTATTGAGTCTTGTGAAATAATATTCCTGGCTTCTGAAATAGTGGGCGCTCGCGCACTGCGCATGGCTACGGCGACCCCAGCACTCAGGAACAACTCTCTCCCGGACAAGTGGATACAATCGACAGCAGGGAATTCGTAGCAAAAATGGCTAGATGCTTGTGTGGATTCGGCTCGAAAGCACCTTTACGTTCAAAGATGTCGCGTTTCTGACTTGTTTTCATTCCGACCTGCACGTCGCGTTGCTCCGGTTTCTTCCTTCATCTGGAAATGGCGATCAATAATGTATGTCGGGGCAAGAACATAATCTGCTGTTTTCTGGACTGTTTTGGCGAAAAGGACGCGTGCAATCCGCCTCTGGACGGTTTTTTTTTAGACATTGAGTATCGTCAGTCTATCATGATTATGCTAGGCGTTTCCTGTTTCCCTACTAAATTATATTTTGTGGAGTTATCGAGGTTGGAAATGTTTATTAGTTACAGTAGGTTGCATGCTGCTGACTTAGCACATCTGTTTTGTTTTTGTTTTTGTTTTTTTGTAATAAGTAATGCATTCGTATTTTAATATGACTCTCAATTGAGGTCATTTTGATCATTTTGTAGCCTACTTTCATGCACATCATGTGCACAACAATATACACTGTAGTCACTGGCAAAAAATATGCATTTGTGTATTTCAGTAGTAGCTCGTGGATTTGCAGCCATACAGCTCAACTGTGTGAATATAGAAATGATTTTTAAAATGAATTGCTAGGCGCCGATTTGGTGCAATTAACAGGACAAAAATAACGCGAGTTATTATTTTATATATTTTTTTATTTTTTACTCAGTACTCTAATTATGCACGAGCAAGTTTATTTTATTTTTATTTTTATTTGTATTTTTTTTGCCAATTGCTTGCATCGTATAAAACAGAGCATGTACTATATGTTACTGCAATAATTTTTTTTTATTTTTAAAAACTGAGTCTGTGTTTACGAAAATGTCTGTTAGAGTAGATTCATTTTATTTTTTAAACAAATTATATATATTCTTTCACAAATCAAACGCATCGTGTTTTTTTAATTATTATTTTTATTTACATTTTGATGTTTTGTTTTGTACCGATAGGAATTCTAATTTATTATTAGTCTCAAATTTATTCTATTCTCATGAACATTAGTGTTGTTATTAGACCGACAATGAACGTTAACGATAATTTACTACAGCGATTGAACAGATCTGATGACTTGTTGATGAACATTATTCGGTCCTCATCCTAAACGGATTTAGTAAGAAGGGGGTCAAGTAGGCCAAATAAATTTTGTGCGCATTGCCAAAGGCCCGCCAATAGCCTTTACAATTTACGGGTAATTTTTTATGCATTTTTTTTTTTCAATGTCGGTACTTGAGTTTAAGTCATATTAAGCTCTGGGCCTGTTAGGTTTGATGTCCTAGCTTGTATCACTTTAACCCGGTCTTTTAAGGCTAAGGACGATAAAGTGAGCCAGCAGCAGCTTGGCTGTGTTTCTGAGCTTTTCCGTGTTTTTGCTCGCAACACACACACACACACACACACACACACACACACACACACACACACACCTGTGAGTAATTTCGAATATTTCCTTTAGCCCCTCATCTCGCTGTCCTTTTCTTCCTCGTCTTGATGCGTCTCTGAAAGCCAGTTTCTAAACTCCAAAGCCCAAAGGCCTGTCCGACATTTCTCCCGGTGTTCACCTCCACGATTTCAGCCTGATTTCAGTACATGAAAAGCTCAGGAACAGCTAGATCAGCTGGACTCGACATACTCAGTCAGAAGGGTTGCCACCAAAAAGGAAAAAAAATCATTTGTCCAAAGTGGCCTACAAGAACTCATGGACATGATGTATATCATTAATATAGCTGCAACAAAGTCGCCGACACAAACGGCGTTTACGCGGACACACAACGGACAGGATCATTTACAGTAGCTATACATATTGGTGTAACATGTAAGGCTAAATATAAACAGTAAAATATTTCTTCTGAAATGTTTGAATTGTAATATCTTCATATTAACAAAGTTAAAGTAAAATTTATTGAAATATATTTAAAGGGTATTATTATTATTATTATTATTATTGGTAGTAGTAATAATAATTATAATAATGCAACATTGCGCAATATTTGTAAATAATTATATACTTTGTAAACACACGTGTATACATACATACATACATATATATATATATATATATATATATATATATATATATATATATATATATATATATATATATTTGAATAACGAATTTACGAAATTTCTCATAATAAAAAGCAGGCGAATAAATTATTATAATTATTCAATAATGATACAACAACAACAACAATAATAATAATAATAATAATAATAATAATAATAATAATTTATTGTTAGTAGTAGTAATAATAAATTGCTATTATTATTATTAATATCATAATAATAATTATTATTATTATTATCCGACTTTTCACAGACGGATTAAAAGCAAAGTAAATTACAAATGAAGGCTGAAATCATTTGATTGCCTTTATTGCTTGAGTTAGGCTACATAAGACACTATCATTTTTTTCTATATCTTTTGCGGCTGAAATGAAACGAATGAAATGTTTGGATGTTGCAGTTGTCGGCCCTCAGGACCTTCCCGAGTGGTCAGCTAACCTACAGAAACGACGGCGTCCTAAATGCGCAGTGTGACTCGGGCTTCGTCCCAAACCGCGCACTACTGTAACGAATAGTGTTTCAAAATAACACTCCACCTGTAGTAACTATACACACATCTACAGTAAGAACGGCCTGCTTTTTGACGTATTAGTTAACGTCGCTGGGCATTAACGCCGAGGGTTTTCATAGGGGGGAAATACTTTCGTTTATTCATATTTTCTGTATAAGGAAAATACTGATAAGTAGGCCTGCTTATTACACGCATGTTTGCCCGCTAGTCTAACACCCCATATATAATTTCATACTTAGCTTTAGCTGACTACTCCAGGGCTGGTTTGTATTTGGATATTTTTTTTCCCTTTCTTTCTTTCTTATTTATTTATTTATATTACAAAAATCAATAGTCTTCTCGGTGTATATGCAGTTTAACATTTAAGAGGGAGTCAAATCTAAAACAACAACAACAACAACAAAATTGTATTTTATTAATTCATTAAAATAAACGTCTTTATTTTTGAGAGTCTAATAAAAGAGTTTAATGAAATGTTTAAGGATTTCTGTGAAAGAATCACAGATTAGTGCAACCCAGTTAAAATCCCTGAAGAGCAGTCATCTGCATGACAGTTTCCTGCAGCGCCTTGTATGAAATCATCGATATGGATTGGCAGGGTTGGATTGTGCAGACTCTAATGGGTTATGGATATCCAGTATACCAAGGTGTTTTGTTATGATCTGCTGAGCATGGCAGAAAAAAAGAGGGCATTTTCATTGGAGTATTTTAGCTGGATCTTTATGAATCTGTATATAATATACATGGGTTAAAATGTTCAAGAGCCTTGTATTCTGAAAACACAGGGTGATTGCACATTAAGTATTTTTGACTTATATCAAATCCTCCTGTTCTACATTACTACAATGAGTGCGCACATGTCCAGGAAAGCACACAAGGCTGGTGGACACATGTAAAGCCAGGGCCGCATTAAGTAGCTTGCGTGAATCCACCTCATTGCAGCCTGTTGCCTAATTCCTTGTGAACTCAAAAACATTGTCAAATCAGTGCTTTTTTTTTTTTTTTTTATTAATCAGACATTTCTGGTTTTCATTTCGATGCCCTCTTTGAAGACAAAAATATGGATCACAAATCACAAGGTTCTTGTGCAGCCTATGATGTTTTGACAGATGTAATAAAATCAAGCCACAACACTATAAAATTGTGATGGGAACCGTGTGCAAGGTCTGCTATAAGACTTTAGGCCGTCACCACCAACCACTGGATTTACACAATCACAATGGCTGACGTGTAGATTTTTATGGTCACGGGGGCCGGATTCATACGATCAGATGTTGTTGTTTTTTTTTTGCAGGCTAATGGCGTAGAAGTGATTAGAAGCTGTATACACTCGCTTCACATAATCTCTGGGCTGGAGGTTTGCCTTTGATAGGAAGATATTGTGAAAAGCCAATCTAAGTGCCACTTGCGTATGACTGGTCAGGAAAGGTGATAAACTGGTGTAATGAACGTCTGCGTGTGCGTTGGGGGTGGGGTTGGTTTGCGAGTGTGCGTTTGTGACTGCAAGCCAATGAAAATGACTTCCATATCCACAGGTGTGTGTGTGTTAGTATGCCCTAACAACGAGGTACTGCTTCACATTAAGCACAATGAGGCGAATTTGAATTTGATGGAATTTGGTTTTCATACAGCGTGCAGAACACACACCTATATGCAGATTTTACGTGTACGTGACACACACATGGGGCTTTTTTTTCTGTTGAGTTTGTGCTTAGTCAACTCCAGGCTGGTGTGAGAGGAAAAGAGGACAGAGTGCTGCCCAGGCGGTACAAACTGGCACTCTCTTCTGAGATCCGGCCCACCCGAGCTCTACTCACCTCTAAAAGTACTCTGTGGTTCCTGGAGGGTGAAGTAGTACAAACCTGGCCATGGCCTTGTTAGTCACTCTCCGCTCATTACCATGCCACTTTCTGCCCTGCCCTTGTCTGGCTCATGGCACCTTTTTATGACATCATACAGAGCTCAGGTGGAGGTGTTTTCTTTTTTTTTTTCTGTGTACTACACGTACAGACTGTAGGACTGCAGTACATCATTTTCTCTCCTTCTCAAAATCCAATAGGTGCAATTGCTCACTCGGGCAATGTTTTGGCAGGTATATATACGCACATGCCTTAACGATGACTTAAATGTCTCGCTGCATTCCCCCTCCAAACGTAACAGTCTTTATTTGCTCTTTTCCTTTCGTTTATTTCTCCGTTTTGAAGAACGAGACGTATACGCCGTGCAGCAGAACAGAACGCCGAATGCAGCCGAGTCAACACAGCCATTACAAAACAGCCATGTCTGAGCGCAAGAGGAGCTTATCATATTACAGCCGACTCTGTCTGCTGCTCCTCGGCCATGGAAGTGGGACAGACTTTACTTTTTTTTTTTTTTACCCCCCCACTGAAACGCGCTCCAGGAATTGCTTTCTCTTTCTTCGTGCAACTTTGTTTTAGTTCTCATAACATGTTTCGGTATATTTCAAACCCAAGCGAGCATTTTTTTAAAATATTTGAATTCAAATAATCATTAATAATGAAAGTATTAGTCTATAATAAGTAAGCGATTAATAGTTTTAAGGTTTGGTACCTGTGGTGATATTTTGCTAGCAGCATGGCCAATGAATTGCTGACATTTAAAGTGTAGTGAAATATTTCCTTAATATTAGGTACACCGTAATAGCAGGAGTTTTATTTACATCGGTTATAGATTATATATTTTTTTAATTTACATTGATTATAGATATTGATTATAAACATTAGTAATGGATTTATTAAATGTGAAACATAAGTAAGTATGGAACAGATGATGTAAACATTGTTATACGTCTAATTGTTTCAGGTTTAATCTAAAAACAATTCGAGGTTCTACATATGGATAGGCAGAAATAATAAATAAATAACCTTCCCTTCTATCTTCCTATCATAAATGTGCACGTTTCGTTACTGAATCATAGAAGAGACATTAAATCCTCTGAAGATATTTTTGAAAATGTGGAAAGTCGATACACAGTTTATTTATTTATTTATTTTAAGTAATATATTTGCATTGTTGAGTGGATTTGCTGTTATTTATTAAATGCTTTGAGTGAATGAGAGTTTTTTTGTTGTTGTTGTTGGTATGACACTCTTAGGCTTACCTGTTATTTTTATTTATTTATTTATTTTAAATGAAAGCATCTACACCTTCTCACAATCATAATTCTAAAGATAATAACGAACGAATTCAACATTTATTTATTTATTTATTACATTTTAAAGTGGTTGCTAAAGAACGGAATAGACCGCAGGTAGATGCTAGCTCTACGTCTCTACTTTTAGAGAGTAAACAAACGACTCCATTTCATGTTAGGAAGAAATATTTATGTATTATGAAAGTAAATGCTTGATTATACATGGTGTTTTTTTTTTCGTTGTCATTTTTGTGTAATTGCTGGAAATTCCGAGTAATGACATACAACTTTTTTTTTTTCCAGACAACTGCATGTTATTAGACATCACCATACAAAATGTCCTTATAAATTATAAAAATGCATGTCCATGTAGTAAATGAATTCAAGCTTTTTAGGCAAGACGCCAAGCTTATGTAGGCAGTGACTGATAGATAGATCACCTGTTCACACCAGGGCGTGTTATTCACACCAATTAATGATATGAAGGATCCCATAATCTGCAATGTCTGTGTCTCCACTTTCCGAGCCTGATTCTAAAAGCCTATAATAAGCTGTTTTGATAGATGTCTGCTCTCCCAATATGGTTATTGACCTCTTGCACTATGAGCTATTTTATTCCCTAGCTGCAGTTGACAGGGCTTTGATTTGTTTGTCTTTGGCCCTCCTCAGCCCACACTTCCTAGGACTCTTGAGATGTCGGCCTATCTGTTTCTCTCTCTCTCTCTCTCTCTCTCTCTCTCTGTGGTGTTTGTCCGGCAGTATATAATAAATAAGCAGTCAGGGTAAAAAAGTTTGCCTTTCTTGTAGCGTGTGTACTGTACATTGTACATATAATTACATTCACACTGCCTCACTGCCACATATACTTATTCATTCGAACAAGTTTAAAAGGAAAATTGGAAGTCTCCGATCAATAGTTCAGACGTCTGGAAGCAGAGCCTATTGGCTGCATATTCGTCAACACTTTACACTTTAGCATGAGGTTGGACCTGGAGCACACAGAAAAATAATGAACTCAAAACCATCTGGTCATAGCTGCTCATTTTTTGGCCCTAAAATGATTCAGTGTTGTAACTCTAGCCTAGACAGTGCAAGTACAAGCAAGTGCCTTATGGATGTCTCAAATGAATTTGAAATATTTAAGGTTTGGGTTAGTGTATACCTGGTATAAAGCTAATTAAATGTTAAATAACAAATGAATTGTGTAGTGTAGTGTAGAATATAGGAATTGTTGTATAGATTTCCTATAGTTGTATATATACATAAGATAAATGCTTGCTTTTTTTCATGCACGTTATGTGAGCTCTTACAGAATAGAAGGTTACTACTACTGTTAGGTTTGGATGTGGTTTAGTTACAAAAAAACAAAAAAGGAGTGATATTAAAGTCACTGACTTCATTTCTTAATCACTGATTAAAGTCATTTTAAGAAGACCACTTATGAACCAGTCATGCAGAGTATTCCGGGTGATTACTGAAACCCCACTGGAGCTTTATGGGATTTTATGCATGGTTTTCAAGTATGACCTGTCCTATTTTCTTTCACAAGTTCACCATTTTTCTTCTCTATGCTAAGCTAAATACGTACTATCGAGTATTCTTGGATGTACATTGAGAACACTGATGCGTATCAAGTAAGATATGTTACGATGTTCGTGTACGCTGTTACTATGAAGTTCGTCGTTGCTTATCTGGTGGTTGCTAGCAAAGATTATGCAAAAGCACTGGGGCAGGAGTTTTGTATAATTACATGTAAAGAATTCATTTATCTTTCCTCAGTGTTACCTTATATTGTAAGTGGTTTGTGAGTACTTTCTGCCACTCCCTTAATCTCTGATCTACTGCTGAAGTGGTTTTTGGGCTATCTGTGTTGTTTTGGATTCACGGCATTAAATAGCTAAGCCACTCTTGTGTAAACGGAACACATTTCCCATAATACAATTGAAAGAGAGTGGTGATTTTGCTGTGGGGGTATTTACTTCTTCTTATCGTCCTGGGCATGGCACATACGCACATGCTCACACAGATAGGCTGTACAGTAATTCGCCAGTTCTGAAATCCCCATATTAGCGGATGAGTCAGTATCCTCCCTGTCCTGTGGGTTGTGTTCGGACAGACGTGACTTCTTCAGCCTTTGATGTTCCCATCCTTTGGTGATAAGAAAGTGAATGCTGTTCCCAATAGAGCAGCTTCTCCAGAGGGACGCGGTTCGCTGCGCCGCTTTAAAGTCCATCACAGATTACATGTTCAAAGGCCCCGACTTTTATGTTTATCTCTTGCACTCATCTTCTCTCCCTCCATATTGTGTCATTAGGAAAAAGATGGGAAAGCACTGTCCCAGGATAGGCTGAAATAATGATGTCTGTGTCTTTTAGAAAAGTGTTCTACTTTTGGAACTGTGCTCATCATCCCAGTAATTATTGTTTCACATCAACAACAAGAATGTACCATATTATATTACATATATACAGTACTGTGCAAAAGTTTTAGGCACATGCAAAGAAATGCTGTAGAGTAAAGATGCCTTCAAAATAATGGAATTATTTAATGGGGGGAAAATGCCGTAAAGAGTAATAAACAGTAGTAAATGAAGTCAATATTTGGTGTGACAAAAAAATCAATAAAATTGTGCAGTTTTATAAGGAAATGAGCTGTAAGTTTTTTCGAGCATCTTGCAGAACCAGACACGGTACTTCTGGAGACTTTGACTGTCGCTTCTTATTTCTGCAGCAAAATCCATCAGCCTTCATTATGTTTTGTGTCTGAAAAGTGTCTCTTACCACTTAATATGCTGCTTTCTTTACTGACATACAAACATTTTTCTGTTTAAATTTGTGCTAGAAAACTAATCTTTGGGAAGCTAAAAATTTTTTTGGAACTGACATGATAACGTAGAAGTCACAAAATAAAAAAATCTATAACAAAGTTTGTACTAAAAAAAAAAAAAATAGGGTGCCTAAAATTTTGCACAGCACTGCATATTGTTATTATTTTCATTTTTGTATTTTAGCTCTATACGACTCCTAGTTATGGGTGTAAGCATCCACTGGAGCTCTCGTCGGATTGTTAGTGAAATGTTGAGAAGGGGCTTTTTAGGGGGCGTCAGCAAAACATTTCAAGATGGCCTATTAACTCCAGCACCACGATAACGATGCAGCAGCTCGCTCAAATATTGAATTGCAACAACATCCCGATGTGTAAATGTGCACCGGTGCTCGGACAGAGGCTTCTGAGTGATGGGCGACAAATGGTGACCTAAAGTCGAGAAACCGCATATCACCACGTTATATCGTGTTCCAGTATTATACACCACCACTGGTTTTTTTTTTTGGAGGCCAAACAGTTTAAAACAGCAGCACTAAATAGTACTGTACTATCTGATGGCTAGGTGATGGTAATAAGAATTACTTTGCCAAACTATTAAAGGAAATAATAGTGGAATATGCAGGTTTGATATACAGCTGCAGCTGTTTCCAGCCCAGCTGTGATCTGAGTCTGCTTAATGATTATCAACCCATGACCAGTTTTTAAATAAAAAACATCGGGGATAACTTCAATAAAGTAAATAGCTTAACATGGTTTAATACAGTTTACAGCAAACAGTCATCTATTTTCAGGTGTGAAGATGGTGGGCATTAAGAGCTCCTATAAAAGTTTGTGCTCGCTTCTTTGTATTTTCTTCTCACTCTTAAGATTGTAACTGGTGGCATTAGCAAGAGAGGCCTGCTGAATTCTGGAAGTGTCCGTAGTTTGGCTGTATGTCAGTAGCTGTCTACACACACACACACACACACACACACACACACTGCTCTGTTTGCTCCCTTTCCTTCGTTTTGCTCTGTGAACTGCATGTTGGCATTTGTGCCTCTTTTCCGACTGCTGTCCACTTCTTCAATTCCTTTTCTTTTTTTTTTGCGCTCTTTCTTTTCTCCCCCCCCCCCCTTTATTTCACTCACTCTTCCTCTGCTCTGGAAGCCTCGGCGCAGGCCTTTGAAAGGATGCGGCAGCTTTGTCCACCCCAATAAAAGATGCCATAGTTTCCCTTTTCCTCTCCTTTCTGTCCTCCCTATGCGGCTCCTGTAGAAGTGCAAATTGTTACCCTCCGAGGATCTATCCTCCTGCTTTAGAGGGTCCCAATCCGGCTTGCTAATTACGCAGAAGATTCCGTCCTGACGAAAAAGGCCGCGATTCCCACAACCACCTGGCTTTCTTTTCTTGTCGGCTTTGATGGCAGACACCCCCGGCACCCCTCAGTACCACCCCCCCACTCTTTCCCCTGTCCTCCCATACCTCACTTTTCTCTCCCTTGCTCATTAATAGGGGTTTTGAATTGCTTTCTGACCCTGACAAACTGCTCTTGTTGAAAAGGAGATGAGAGGAGGATGGGGGGAGGGTGAAGGAATGGAAATGAGGAGGAGTGACAGAGAGAGGGACAGAGAGAGAGAGAGAGGACAGGAGGGGTGGATGAGGGTGGAGGCGGGAATTCAGGGGGAAGGGGGTTCTGGTCATATGGTGTCTTTGTGAAAGTATGTAGCAGAAGTCCGTTATCATTATTTTGGAGTATTTTAGTCCTTCCAAGGAACTCCACCCCCTGACCTTGTCCTTCGCTGTTGTCTTCAAAGCAGGACAGAACAGAACACTGTAAGAAAAAAAGACAGATAACGTGACCACTAGCACTCCATCAGCCCAACCTCGCCATTCATTTAGCGAAGTTCCACCTGTAGGTGATGGACAGAAATGAAGCTTTGACTTTGTCAGCTTATATTATTTCTCAGACCTTGTTGTCATTGACCTTACTCACAGGAACGACATACAATGAGCTCTTTCCGAATTTTTTTTATAATTTTTTTTTTACATAAGATTTGGAAAGACCACAGCTCTAGGGTACCCGGTTTGATCCTGACCTCAGGTTCAAACCGTCTGTGCAGAGTTTTCCATGTTCTCCCGTCTCTCCTTGGGTTTTCTCTAAGTCTTCTGTTTTCCTCGCACTTCCCAAAAACATGCTAGTAGGTGAACATCCATCCATCCATCCATCCATCCATCTTCTACCGCTTACTCCTTTTCAGGGTCGGGGGAACCTGGAGCCTATCCCAGGCAGCATCGGGCACAAGGCGGGGAGTAGGTGAACAGGCTATGCTAAATTGCCCCGAGGTGTAAATGAGTGTGTGAACGTGTGGGCACGGTGCCCCGCAGTGAACTGGCATTCCATTCAGGATTTATTCCTGCCTAGTGCCCAGTGTTCCTAGGATAGTTGTTGATTTATATAGACAGGATTGCATAGTGTTTATATCCCATGCCAGTGAAACATTCGTTTTCTTTAGGTGAGAGTATAATTGGCTCTGCTGTAAACTGATAATCAGCGGTGTGTATCAGGTTATGTATTGGAAAGAGGGTAGTTGTGCTCTCCTCCAAGCATGTTGAGTTGTCCTCTGCATTGCCCTCCCACGTTAGTAGCTGTCCTGTTGCTGTCAAGAATGAATATTTGTTCAAGTAACTCAAAATGCAAACTTTTTTTTCCAACATGATAAGATGTATTAAATGGTATACCACTTTCTTAGCTATATACATTGTTTTTTCCATTAAAAAAAAAAACAGATTTATGTATACCCTGTTATATTTTTTTCGATGTAGCAGAACACCAGCATTTAGTTGTTATTATACAGCCTCTTTAAAAGCTACTGATCAATAAGCCACTCTCATCGCACTCCAGCAATCCGGCGCAAGAGAGTGAGAGAGCGAGAGACAGACAGAGAGGGAACATAGCTCTGGGAGCAAAACAAATTGCTCTGTTATATACTTGGACTCTATGACATTATCAGCTGGGACGTCCCCAGAGGAGAGCCTTGCGCGAGATTAGCATCCTCCACAAAGGGCAAAGGAGGTAGTGTAGCGGAGAGACGCCGCAGCCCGCGTCCACTTTCAAGATAATCATTAACTCCTTCTTACAAAGACCCTCACATGGCTGCTGCCCAACGCAACACTGTTTGTCTTGTTCACATTGTGCAGAGAACACGTGACGCAACAGGAAGTGCTCGTGTGTTTTCAAACCCTTCCTGGTCACACCTGATTAGCTGGAGACGGGCCAAGAACACATAGCATGCAGCGTCTCCTGAGACTTCGGTCGTTTAAAATACATCAGGGATGATCTAATGGTGCTTAGACAGCACTAATCATAAATGTACATTATCGACACGTTTATGCAGCCATCCGTTAAGATGAAGAAGACGGACTCACCTTGATTCACACTTCCTACTGCTTTCTCTGTCATCTATCAAGGAAGCTTTGTAAATGAGTCTCTTGACGCAATAGCTTAGTGCCCGGTAGACTTGAGTGTCATACAAACAAGCAGAGTACTCAGTGACTTTTGCGCTCTCTCTCTCTCTCTCTCTCTCTCTCTCCATCTCTCTCTCTCTCTCTCTCTCTCCCCCTCCATGCCTCCAAGTCAAGCCACATCCTACAGCTAAACATAAAATGAAGATCCGGTTTCTGCTTCGTGTTTTATGAGCGGTTAGAATGCCAGCCTGTGTGGCTTTTCGTCCGGTCCTGAGTTGACCATTCGCAAATGTCCCTGAGGTTTTCTTGAAGACGTCAATTAAAGTTTTTAATTGGGGCCAAGTTATTTAAAACAAATGTTTTCCTTCTGAAGACAGCTTCGTCAGTTTCTGGACACTGGACACTGCAGTTGTATTTAATGGGACAGGAGCTTGTGGGTATGCAGCATACTACCGCGTGTGACCACTTTTTAACGTTCGAAACCCTAAACCCATGCGTTTGATGTCTCACATCACCTGAAAGATTTTGTGAACGTGCAAAAAGAGCACAAAAATAGCTCGAACGTTTGTATTCGTCTGTTTTAGGTGTCAATATAGTCAAAAATAATTATGTTAATAAACTTGAACTCTGGCAGACAAATGAGCTTGAACGTCTGAGCGTTCTTTTTATTCTAATGTGGTATCTTTTGTCACATTGAGCTAGATCCTTGGATGTCTGACATCACATGAAAAATACACTCGCTTGTTATAACTGTCCAAACTGCGACAAAAGTTTACAATAAGTAAGGAATAAGGCGAGATAGTTTTAAGGTGTGCTTATGTTATAGTAAAATAATCAGCGGCAGAGTGACCCCAATTGGCCAACAATGACAATTAAAAAATTTTACATTAATAAAATGAACAACACGTCATACATTAAAGCGACTATAGTTACGGTTATAGTTATTGTTGAGTATCTGTGAAATAAGTTTGCTTATGTTATAACAGCTATAAACAGTCATTCCCTCACCAGCCCCTCTTTTTCTCACTTGGAACTAATAAGACAACAACAACAACACCAAAACAACCCAAAATGCAGCTCGTCATTCTACCAAGAAACCAGAAAACGCAAAGTCTTCTGTCCTGAAGACTCTCCCATGGTAGAAAATGTCTCCTTACAGAACGTATCACCATGTCAACAATCTCACATTTTCCTTTGCTAAATAACACGTTTTAAATCCCTTTCTTATTAGTTTTAGATTATGTCGATTATGTCGAACGTCCGTTATACAAGTCTCTGTTGTTACTACGGAAACAAATCCACAATTAGAAGAGCGCATTGATATAAAGACCCTGACTGGTCTTTACAGTCGGCACAACGGTCAGAGCTGCCGTTATAGAAAATGAATCAACACCCTCTGGCCAATCAAAATTGAGAATCCAACACCATTGAATAGAACTGACAGAATGATTCGAATGATGGTGTGTGCCGTATTATAAAAATTATTTGTTTTATTGTGACATCAGAGCCCTGACACCACTTATAGTAATTGGTTTTAGTGAAGTGTAGGTCGAGACATTACGGTCGCATGCTCCTCTCACGGTTCCTGTGCCACCTGAGATCATTTAGTGACCGTTTGTTTGTTATTCTTCTCTGTTTAACTGACATATTTGGAACGGCAAGAGGTCATAGGGCTGGGATACGGGGTTGGTTTAGGGCCCACAGGTTGCCCTCCTTGCTTACTGCATCTACAGTGGGGATTAAGCACGGATATATGTTTGACAGATGAGTCGGTTAATTTCCCTGATGTACTGAGGGATATCCAAACAGTCCGAATGCTGTCTTTCTCTTGTGAGTTCATTTTATTTATTTATTTATTTTGGGGGATACTGTGTGGGCCCCAATGAATCCAGTGTTATTCAAATCTCATTGATCTTGGAGTTTAGCTTTTCATATCTTAACAGATATCATTCTACAGACAGAGGATGGTGCGTCTTTATTGTGTCTTTAATATGGGTCTGGTATTCATGAGGTAGTCAAGGTGTGACGTCCTACAATGTTTGAACGACTGTCAGTCGATGCTCTAGGAAGTGCTCCGTGTCTCAAGTAGCCAAAAAACACTAATGTGCTGAAAAGATAGCATCCCCTCCATCTTCACAGCGTGCACGCCAGCGCTCGGCTTGTTAATTAAAACAAGTCAGTGGATTCTCCTGCTTTCTTTTGACACCTCTGTATTTATCTACCGGACCCGACTCAGGGCAAGACCTGTGCAAAAGAGAAGAGTTTTGTTTTAAGAGACTTGCCTTTGATGCCCCGTTTCTCCTGCAAAACTTTAAAAAAAAAAAAAAAAAAAAAAACAAGAAAAAAAAAACCTGCTGCCACATCTGACTTGAGTTTGCTGAAATAACAGCAAATGTTTGTCTTGTATTGTATGGCACGCTGTTTGAGAAGCAATAAAGCCCTTCTTCCAGTGCCTAAAGCACCTCTTAATAAAATGCTCAAGAATAACTCCTTTACCTTAATCACGACCATGGATTAAATAGCTTGCGGCGGGAAATTAGGAGCAGGCCCCCGTGGCTTTCTCGGTGTCTCTCAATGAACTTTTATGCGACTGTTTTATCACAGTGTCATCTTTATTCAACTGATATGAGCAACTCGATCAGATCTTTTGTCGCAAGGTCGAACGCTACAAACCTGCTCGTTGACTAATAAGAGTCCTGCTGGTAAAAGGTCAAGGGTGTGTGTGCTTGCTAGGGTGAGTTTAAGAGCATGCTTGGGGTTGTGTGTCAGTCTGCATCTGACGGGGAGGAACGTGAGATGCGTTTATAGTAGTCAACGTCTTCAAACTAAATCAGCAGCATCGGGTGTATAATCAAAAATCCATGGTAGCACAACTAGGAAAAAAAACGGAACCTAATACGCAATTCTTCGAAACCCAGTGAGCTTAATACTTCCCGCCATCCCACAAAGCTATACTGGGTTAGAAGAGTGCGTGAGAGAAGAGTTCTCTGTCAAACACTCATCCAAATGTCAACCAACTTTGTTTTTTTGTCAGGAGTTTCATTTTGCTCTCTCCTCTCATGCATCTCCGTTTTTTAAGATGACGCAACTAACCATAGAGGCTTCTCCCTGAAACAAATATGTTGAAGAGGACCTTAGACAGGAGCACAGAGGAAGATATTGTGTGTGTAACCCTAACCCGAGAACATTAAAAAAAAAAACTGCATTTCTACATTTGAATGCACTCAGAGTGCCGGAATACGGTGGACGTGCGTCCATGTGTGCTTTGGAGCTTGCGTAGCGGTGAAACCGAGTGTTCACACGATGAAAGTGCGTAAATAAATCTGTTTTTATTGACTGTGAGCATCGTGCCTTGAGTCAAGTGTTTCACAGGAGAGAGAAAAGAGCAAATACGACCTGTTTATTTTCAGGCCTGCAGGTGTCTACTAATGGCTTATTGCTTTAAAATGACTAGCTCACGTCTCAACAAACAACTGCCAACTGATGTTGGTGGAGTTGTGTAAATGTGTGTATAAACTTGATTTCAGGGTTTTTTTTCCCTTCTCTTCAAAACCTGAAAATGTTCTTTATATATATATATATATATATATATATATATATATATATATATATATATATATATATATATATATATATAAATTGTTATATAAATTGTTATATTGTATAGATATAAATCTATACAAGAATATAGATTCTTGTATCTATCTATACATATATATATATATATATATATATATATATATATATATATATATATAGATAGATAGATAGATAGATAGATAGATAGATACAAGAAATATTTACATAATCAAGCAAAAATAATAGATTATCTTGACAATTCATAATAGCTACAAATGTGTTGAAAATCAAGAGAGCTTCCTGACTTGGTACAATATCAAATATTTTTGTTTGATCATCTTTTCCAACCAAATAATCTGTTTTCAATCAGAAACAGCACCAAAACATGAAGTCTTAATGAAAGACCATGTAGTGTGCTTTTTCTTTTCTTTTCTTTTCTTTTTTTCTTTGCAAATGCCATAAATCATCATTCCTAAATGTTATTTTAGCAAACACCTGTGCTCCACTGGAAAGTACAGCCCACGTCACGATCACAAACAGGCAGGACAGCAACAGAGTTTCAGCTCGGGGTGAGCTCATCGCTCCACAGGCGCACCACAACTGCGCACTGTTACCTGTCATTCGGATAATTTCAGTACATGTACAACACAGCTAAGGGAAATCTTCATGTTGCCCCATGGCCTCCCACTGTCAACTCTGACGTACTCAAGCCTCGCTGCAATGACCTAATAACAGCTATCTGCATGCAAGAAGGCCATTAATTGAAATTGACCTTGTCAACTTCCTTACTCAAGACTCAATCACAAGATTTGTGTCGAATTGGGTTTTTTTTTTTTTTTTTTCCTGTTGTGGCTGCAAAGCTTGATTCAATTATGGCGTGGAGGTCTGTCCTCAGATGTCGGGTCCGTTTCCAATCGGACCAGGAGGTCATGCTTCGTGTTTCACAATGTCATGACAGACTCTCTGAACAGATCTTGGAGGAGGCAGGGGTCCACAACTGGTTTTGTTTCAGCATTTTTTTGGTTATGTGAGTTTAGCCACCTCCCCCCCTCCTTAAATTGGATTCCCAATCAGGTTAGTGTCCGATAGCGTCCAGGGTCTCCGGTATGGCTTTGAAGTGCAGGAACTCTGTCTGCCTGCCTCGGGCTGGAGCGCCTTATCTGTTGCACTAGGGGACTATTGTTTCAATCAGCCAGACATTGTTAATTACCCTTTTCATTGAGGTAAGAGGTAGGTAGAGGCAAATCCAATTTGGCTGCACTTATGTTTGACCTCGGACACCGCCCCTGGGTCCTCGTTTCGTGTCAGTCTTGTATTACGTGGCTTCTGGAAAGTTCCTCCGTGTTCAAAAAGAAAAAAAGTTGTCTTATGGAACTCAGATTGTGTGGAAACAAAGTGTAAGCCAATGCAGTGTGAATGCATACTGTGAGACATCATAATAAACATTCGGTTCTCTGTGCGACAGCATCCGATTAAGCTCGCACCGTAGTCAGCCAAGAAAAATGGGGCTTTAAGCAACAAAGACATCGTGGACGGGCTGCAATGTGTTTACAGTTGATTCAGCAGAATTGGGAGGGGTTAAAAGGGGGTGCCCAAGGGACAGTGAGTCCTTCTGAAAGGGGCTATTCTTCCTTCTTTGAGCACATCAGCTTGTACAGCTGTTGAAGCAGTGAGGGCAATTATCGCCCGTTTACCGCTGTTGACTTAGGAGCGCTTCTTCTGGCCATCTTTGGAACTTTTTCAGGTTTGTTTCTAGGATCTTCAACCGTTCTTGGAGGTGGATTAAGTGTTTGTGGTTTATGTGTTTGATAGCATCTGGCTAAAACGACTCAAGCCTGCACCACCTTACGCAAAAGGGATGAATGGAGACCATCATGGTGCCTAATTTATGTCCATGCAAGAGGCTTGCATATTTTCTGCTGAACAAAACAATCTGTCTTGTGTGAAGTTTGGACAGAAACGCATTCCGTCTTTGCCTCAGTGTGTAAACTCATAATAGACTTGTGTTGTGCCATCATAAATAATCAAATCACAAGCGGAAGGATCTGATGCAGCTGAAAGCTACAGTTTCAGTTAACCACCGCCTAACTCTGTACGGAAAGAGGCGAATATTTCATGGAGATAAAATAAATGTTATATATAATTCAGACGTATGCCTCCGTAATTGGGATAGCTTTACTTGGCAAAGCAGTAATATTAATAAACATATACAATATATTTGGTAGGATGGAAACCAGTATTGGAAAACAGAATGGAAAACCGTATTAAGAGGAAAATTTGTTAGTATCACAGAATCTGTGACGTTACAATTACTATGCAACGGACCATTTTCCACTCGTTTAATCAGTAATGTTTGGATGACCCTGAGTGTTGGGGCTATTTTGTCATCTGAGTGTGTGTATGGTGTTGGAGTGATAGTTTTCTTACTTGAGTTGATAAAACTGCTGCTCCATCAGGGACAATGTGTGGGTGGAAGTAATGGTTCTTACAAAGGTGGCAGAAGGGCAAAGAGACATTTCCCCTGTGTGTGTGTGTGTGTGTGTGTGTGTGTGTGTGTGTGTGTATGCACGCACGCATGTCGGCTTGCCTCTGGCGTCCTGCAAAACTCTCACCCAAATTAAACCTCAGCAGGTCACTGGCCAGCATTTACCCACCTCTCTCTCTGTCTCTCTCGGTGTCTCTCTCTCGTTCTCTCTTTCTCTCTCTCTTTTACTCCACTTTGTTTCTCCCTGCCTGAGGAAATTGTTCATTTTTGTGGCCTAGGTTGGCTTTGGTAACCTACTAAAGTACAGAATTCAACCACAGACTTTGAATCTAGTAAATGTAGCCCTGTGTCTTTTTAAACTCTTATCTTCTATCTACACTAACACTTTTTTTTTGGGGGGGGTGGGGGGGGGGTGTATATTTCCAGCTTTTAATATCATGGTTTTGCTACAAGTCCCTCCTGGTTTTAGTGGCAGTAATGTGGGCGGACAGTTCGACTTGACATCCATGTGGGGGCATATGGCTCATTTGAGTTCGGCGGACGCAAGTGAAAGAATAAACAAAGCATTGCCATTCAGGTTCCAGGTCATTTTTGGCCCATGCAAAACCCATTTCCCAGTCAGCCCAAATAGCCCCACTTTACTCCTGTCCAGAGGACGCTTGCAATAGAGATGCCTATCTGATCGGAGCTCTGAAATGAAACATGTCATAGCAAATTATGGCCATGTTTTTTGAATTACTTAGTCAGGCCAAGTATAGTCAGGGAAAGTGTGTGTGTGTGTGTGTGTGTGTGTGTGTGTGTGTGTGGAAGAGAAAGAGAGAGACTCGGTGTTTTCTCTGGAACAAATAATATCACCATGGCTGACTCATGGCCTGTGCAAATGAGGAATGATGAGCAGAAGCCCAAGTCATTCCTTTCAGGCTATGTTTGGAGCATCATTTACTGAAACTGGCCCGGGCCTCAGCGCAATAATAACCACATCCTCCAAGCATCTTCAGCGCTGCCTTGTTTTTATAGCTGGGAAAAGGGACGGGCGAGGGCTCGTTAAGGAGCAGACTATTTCGGACGGAGAATGGGGTGCAGCGAGAGGGAGCAGCGCCATGAAAATAGTCATCCTGATAAAAACGGCGCGAGAGTTCTCCAAGCCCGCTCCGCCACAGCAAGACGGTGACTAGGCCAGCTGAAATGCAGAGTACTCACGAGTGGCCAAAAATGAGAGGGGGGAAAAAAAGGAGGAACAACAAAAGACATGAAAAAATAGCTGCAAAGGAGATGTGTAGATGTGAAGTTAAGAATAACCGATTCTTTTTTTTTTTTTTTTTTTGCTGTTTCCTGCTCTCTTTTGGACGTCACGTCACTCATCCAAACCATTTTGCACTCAGTCATGTTCAGGTCCCTACACCAAAATAGGCTGATTTCGAAATTTTGTGGCATATGACTGAGTGCCAAGAGAAAGAGGGAAGATAGATGGATGGACTCCGACAGAGTGGAAGAGTGAGGAGGAGGGGAGGTTGGAAGTAGAAGAGTGGGGGAGCATGGCTGGGGGTCATTGTTATCAAAGCTGGTAATAGGTTCTTGACCCTTTCTCTTAGAAGGCATTTTCTGAGCACCGGGGGTGAATAGATTGGAAGAGGTGCGATTTGTGGTGAGACACCAGCAGGTATGAATGCAGGCAGGGATTTCCTGCAGGAACAATGCCAGTGCATTTCTTGTTCCTCATCGCATGTAGTTCTCAGTTAGATTCCATTCACCTGGCCAAAGGCATTGAATACTGGCTTAAAGAAGATTAATCCCTAAAGACGGTACCCATGCAATATGATTAATTATGTTCAAACCAGGATTTGTATGTGTAAAACCGTTCGATAAAAACTAGTACGCGTTATAAGATCCAGTATTGGTGGGAAACTGTTATCTATTACCATTTCAGTGTCAACTTATATAGCATACGACCAAAAAAATTAAATAAAATGTCAGCTGAGATGCCGCAGCCAAGCTCAGAGACAAATATTTAGATTGTAAAATCACTGGGACTCGTCTCTTTTTGCAGCTACAAGCTTGCAATGGCAGCGCTGTGGGTCTCTGTCCAGCCTCGTGGTCAGGAGGCGTCCGCATCCCAGGCTGAGATACCCATCTGGGGTTTGTCATCTTAGACATCTGCATGTGTCTTTTCCCTTCTTTCTGTAATTAGATGAATATTTATTTTCCCTCACTCCCAGCATGGGAATACACTACATCATGTGGGTTGGCTTTTTTGGACCTTCTTAGGAATACAAAAATACTCGGCTGGAAGCGCAGGGTTTGTTATTCTAAAAATGGTTGGATTGACTGACAGAGGTACGGGAGATTTAATATGATTCGAATGCCGGGAACTTGCATTCGAACGACCGAGGATTACGAACGTGTGTGTTTAAATATACAAAAAGAACAGTGTTTACTCACTGTCGCCCTTCACTATGACTATGAATCGAAAGCACTGTCCTTTTGGAACGAAGCCATAACATGTCACGTGCTCACTTAATAGACTACGATCAATATTGCTCAATAACTGAGATCACGCATATTTTCTGTACGCATTAAGCATATTGTCCATCACCCGATTGGCAAGTCCAGAGCTGAGATATATGCCAGGCTGCCTGGGATAAATCAAAATGTAAATGGAATAGGGTTGATTTGCTTTGGCATTTGAGATGCTCAGCTCAGCAACGGCTATGATTGGTACTCAGCTGGTGATAACAGAACGACCTTCTTGGGAAAAAAAGGCTTCAGAAGCATTGCACCGTCCTCTTGTATCAACTCTTTCTTATTGCTCATTTTTTAAAGAAGGACACATGGGTATTTTTTTTGGCTTAGTGGTTATTTTCAGCATCGTGAAGCCCAGAATTCTGTCTAAGAGGCCCCTTAGATTTCTCTGTCTCTCTAAATCTTCTGTGGGTTTGTGCTTTCATGTCTTCTCTTTTTTTTTGTCTTTTTCTTGATATCCATCCTTTCTTACTGCCTCTTACCTGCCCCAATCTATATGCCACTCAGACTCTCTCTCTCTCGCTCTCTCGCTCTCTTGCTCTCTATGTCTATGATAGTGTTTCCTAACCTCATCCGGCATCTACATGTTCAGGCCCCTGAATGAACTTGGCACACAAAACTACTTCTTTCTTCCTCGTTCTCATCCTCTCTTTCTTGCTCCCCTCCGCTGTCCCTCTCTCTTTTTCTTTCCGTCCTGGACCGCCTTTGCTATTCTCTGCACAAATGCAGACGATTCACTGAAAATGAGAGATAATGGCCAGCATCCAATCGGTCCGTGTTAATCAGCGTGCATCGTGGGAAAAGCCCAGGAAGAGGGGTGAAAAACACGCCATTGTCTGGAGGAGATTAAAGTCCCCGAAAAGCCTGCATTGTCTGTGGAGGGGATAAATCTTCCTGCTGTCACTCAAAGCTGAATTAAATTCTCCTTCGTTTCTAAAAGGGGCTTATCTCTGCTCAATAGCTTGTTGCACTACAAGCAGAAAGGAATGTATTGGGTGAACTTGTGTTGCTGACACCTTATGAAGAACAAAAAAAAAAAAAGGGACCTAAGGACCAAAAAAAGAAGAAGAGAAAAGCAAAGTGCTGTCGAGCTCAGGGCCTGAAAGAGGATGTGCTTTTGGGTAGATTGGGATCATGATAGCTCTGTGGAAAGAAGGGGGAAAACGCTCAGGGCATTTGATTGACTGTGGTCAGGATTTAGTGGGATGGAGAGAGCGAGAGAGAGAGAGAGGGAGGAATATTCATCGCCTTCTCTTTCTGCACTGATCCGTTTCCCCTAGCCCTCTCTTGCTTGTGCCAAGGGGCTCTTGGAAGCACGTTGTGGGCCGGAAAAGGGATCCGTCCCTGGCATGGTTGGCCTCAACGCGGTGGCAGCGTTTGAAAAGCTCTCGGCCGCATCACTTTATCTGTCCTCCAGCAAGCGGCCCTCGCCAAATGCTGCTCCCTCACACGGTTCTTTTTATCCGCTCTCCAGCAGGGCGGCCATGCCAAATACTGATCCTTCACACCAGAGCCTTGGACGGACCCTTATGTACCTTGCACATTTAAAACAGAGCCCTGTAAAAGGCAGCAAGAAGAAAAGCATAGGAAGAAAGGAAGAAAGGAGGAGATATAAAAAAAGGAACTTCTCCAGACACTGCTTCCAACGTTGGTGTCCCATTTTTCTTTGGCCCTTTTCTGTGTCCTGACTAAGAGTGGAAGGGAAAAGATATTGATGATACATACAACAAAAACCCGATAGAAAGAAATCAAGAGGGAACGCGAGTAAGTTAGAGACCAAGGAGGAAAGAAACAAGCCTATTCTTCACCCCCTGCTGTCTGGTCCCTAAACAGGATTTTCCGCTTGCCGTTTGGGCAATTCACTGTTGTTGTTTATGCCCGCTTTTAATTCTCCCCTTTCACAATCGCTGGGCTGTGTTCGCGCGAACTTTGCTCTGGGCAGCCTAAACTTGGCTCCTTAACAAGCAGGCTTACACCTGCTTACAGGATTAAATTAATTAGCACGAAACAGAGATCCGAGAAGGGGGGAGGGAGGAGGGAACGAGCACAATGAACCAACAAAGCCATTGTTGCCCAGTCATGGTATCCTCCAGAGCAGATTCATGGAGCGTTGAGGTTTTGTTTTTTTAGTTTTTTTAAAGTGCTAACGGAAGTTAGACCAAAAACAAAACACTGGACTGGTTTGTTTGGGTGTGTGAGCTGTAGAGGTCAGAGGGCACGGTCACTGTGGACTCACACACTGATGAGCAGAATGTGAGGAGGAGGCGATGTGTATGTGTAGAAACTTAGACACGACGTTTCTTCCAGACTTCTAGAGCTTTCTCCCAGAGCTTGAGTGTGAGTGTCGCGTCATATGGAAATAATATAATGGACATTTTTGCAATTAAACGACGTAGCAACGCTCAGAGGAATATTCATTGTTCGTGGACTGCAATAGGTTTTATATTGAATTTCATTGTTATTTAATATGTTAAAGTTATTGGGCTCCAACACAATATAACAGTAAATAATGCAAACATGTTAGACAACATCGGCATTCATGTGTATCGGTGAATGACTAGGGGATATATAGTAAATGTCTTACTAAAGTATTCATTATCTCCATGACTGTGAAGCCTTTTAAACATTTAGAGGTTTATTTAGTCAAATTATTTTTACATTTCTTTCTCTTTCTTTCTCGAGCCAAGCCCCGTTGGTAAGCGTGTACCCACATCTGTACCCTCCTCCATATGCTGAAGGCTCTTTTATTTACTCTTTCACAAAGAGGTCAGAGGGATGGTAGCATAATGGAGGACAGGATAGGCAGTTCCACCTCCGTAATTGGTTGCAGATGTAGAGACCATGCCCTTGTCATGTCTTTAGTCACAACCTTGACATTCGCTAGGCCTCCAGTGACCGGGGCAGATGTGAGGCTCTGTGTATAAACTCAAACGTGTGCGGTTATTTAGATCTGGTTATTTCGCTCTCTGTCAGGGCTTTTTGCGGTCGTGGTGACCATTTTCTTTAACGTTTAAGAATTTATAATCGTCTCTATAAGCGCTCTGGGTCCTTTGTTGTTCAGCCAGGCCAGGTTACAGCCAAAGTTATTCACAAGACATCGAGGGTCATTTGATTCTCAAGAGCGCATATCCCGCTTACTTAGATGTAGGCTGTGCGGGCGAGAGCGAGAGACATAGAGAAGGAGAACGAGAGACAGAGACAGACAGACAAGGCGATACTGAGACAGATCACTTGAGAAGGATGTGACACGGAGCCACTTGACCCGCGCAGATAACCACGGTGTTGTCAGCATCTGCCTCCACCGCCGGCTCTTAGACCGGTTTCTTTTCCTCGGTAATGGCGAAAGGTAGGATTTAAAGGGACAGTTCAACCACACAATGACTACAAAATAGAATACAGCAATACAGATCATTCGTGAGAAACTGTATCCTCAAGCAGCACTCTTAACACCCAGTACGTAGGCGTTACATTGCTAGACTTCATTTATATCATAGAGAACGGCAATTTATACCTGCTTCATGTAGTGACCAACAGGAGTTTTTGATTACAGCTTACTGTAGAATTTATATCAACACAAGGTAATGACTTTCACATACAACCAAAGGTTGTTGACAATAACAAATCTTAATTGACCTGTGTTGAGGTTGAGGAACAATGAATCAGGACTCTGTAGCCTGTGGTCAGTGGCAGTGCAATCACAAATAGTGCATTATTATACAATATAGCTAGCTAGTCCTGGCAGCGCTGCTTTTCACATCTGCTGGACTCTTTCATATGAAGGAAGCACCTTTATAGGGCACTTTATGTAGTTATGAAAGAGGTAGGGATCTTTTGATCAAAATGTTGCTTTTCTGTTCAGGAATGAAAATAGGGTACGTATGGCCTGTAAACTGCCAGACATGCTTGCTGTTTGCCAAGGTTATGGTCAAGCTGTGTGTGTGTGTGTGTGTGTGTGTGTTTGTGTGAATATAGGCAGCTGTGAGGCACTCTGGCCTTCAACATCATGGCAGCTGTCACCTGTCTGTTGTCACCTAGGTGGTTTACACACACACACACACACACACACACACACACACACACACAGGGTCAATGGCCCCTTGTATAAGATGTACCTGAAAACTGTGTATTAACTCCATAGTATATATCCATAGAAACGTGAATGTTAATGTTGAGCATGCTAATGCATTTGGCACGCCTTTCTTACCAATATCATCGTGATGTGTGATGGGCATCCATGCTCATGGCAGAGGAAGTGTTAACTCAACTGGAACGGTTTTTGTCCTTCGATAAGGAGGAGAAGAAAAAAAGGAAGGGGGAGTGAGAGAACACGGCTAACAGGACTAGTCACGGCAGCCTTGATCCTGTCAGGTATTCACACCATTGTCAGTCCATATAACGGCCAGCCGTCCGTCCGTCATCCCCGCGGTCAGACGTCTAATCTGCCCTTTGAATGCGTGCTCTGGAAAAAAAAGCAGCCCCGGCGACACGCCGATTCTCCATTCACTCTCCCCCGCCGAACGCAATCACTGGACAACCCCGCAATAACGCTCTCCCCCGCCCCGACCTCCCTTTGAAAAACAAAATAAAGGTGGTGGTCTCGTCATGCTTAGTCCCGCCAAGATAAATCATGCACTCCAAATTAACTTCCATTCAAAGGGACAAGGGGAGAACAAGGCGCCCACGCAAGGCCGAAGCACTCCGAAGGCACTATGACTCGACTCGATAAATGTCAAGGCGGGTAATTTTAGAGTTCTGATTAAAATCTTATCGAGGCAGGAAGTTAATGGAAAAGAGTTAATAAGAAGAAAAAAAAAGCAGCGATGGGTTCTGCCGTACATCCACGCACGAGGCCCCTCTTAAATTGGCCTCACTCAGGTACTCCCCATTCTTCTCCAGCTCAAAGAAGTGACATATCAAAAAGTGCCTTCCCAATCCCCCAAGCGACTGGATGCCGAAGAAGACAAAACCGAGATTAAGCTTTGGACAGGTGATTTTCAATGTCTTGATTTTTTTTTTAGTACTTAATTCAAGGCAACAATTGAGTACATGACTCATCGTGAATGAATGAATATTCCACACCGCAAATGAGTAGTCCATGATGACACCTTTGTTCGTGATTTATGATATGCCAGTATCCAAGGTGACTTGGCCAACACATATCAAACTGACAGTCCCTTCTCTTCTAAACAGTAACAGTGAAATCTGCAGTGTTAAATGATATTTGATCTGTATGGACTTAAATAAACATCCATGCAAAGCTAGGCCTTTTTACAGCGTTTTACAGCTGCTGTAAATCTGAATGTTTGCCCGCATTTGAAACTTTCACATCTTTAAATGTTCTTTGGTTGTCTTTCTGGGGGAACCCTTAAATATTTATACAGTACTCAACTCTACTTAAGAGTGTTTCTCTATCAGAAAGAGTTCCTAGTAGAACCATTTGTGGAAGCTAAGAACCTTTAATTTAATCGAAAAAGATCAAATGAACAAACATATTTGTCCAACTGCCTTGTGCATCGAGCAACATGGGTAAAAAGTCACCTTTCATGGTGGGAAAAGCCAGCAGATAAGCAAAAGGTGCATCATGACCTATGAGTGTTTGATCTGTTTTAAGGACATTGAATATTCAATCAAACACCCTCTCGCCCCCCACCCCACCCCACCCCACCCCACCACCACCAAAAAAAAAAAATGCCCAGAATCATCGACCACTCCAGGAATCCTGGTCTGAAATTAGCATCAAGTCCGTATATTATACACACTCTTACACACCCTGTGTGTTATGCGTCTTTTCCAACAAGCTGCCACCTGTCTGATCACTCCTCCACCCTCTCCTCCTCCTCCTCCTCCTCCTCCTCTCCTGTCTCCAGTGCTGAAGAAAAGGGGGATGTCCTGTGCTGTTGTTCAGCACTGCTGTGCTCGAGCAGAGGAACGCTCAGGTAGAACAAACACAGTGGTCTGCTGTACAAACAGAGGAGGACAGGAGCAAGTGATGAATGATGGGAGTGGTGCAGCCGGCAAACAAGCAACTCGGGGGAAATCAGAGGAATTTGGCTTGTCTGAGAGAGCGAGAGAGATAGAGAGACACTAGTTCACTAAAATGAACACAATTATAACCCGTTCCTCCATATATATGTGTGTGTGTGTGTGTGTGTGTGTGTGTGTGTATACATATATAGTACTGTGTAAAAGTCTTGCAAAGAAATGCTGTAGAGCAAAGATGAAATTAAATGTTTCTCCATTAAAAGAAATACTATAAATAGCAGTAAACAGTAATAAATGAAACAAAGGCAATATTTGGTGTGACGACCCTTTGCTTTAAAAATAAAAAGTAGTCTCAGGTAGAATTGGTGCGGTTTTATAAGGAAATGAGCTGTAAGCTTTATTGAGCATCTTGCAGAACCAAGAGACTTTGACTGTCGTACTCGTTTCTCATTTTTGCAGCAAAATCCAGCAGCCTTCATTATGTTTTGTGTCTGAAAAGTGTCTCTTACCACTTAATACGCTGCTTTCTTTACTGACATACAAACATTTTTCTCTAACATTTAATTTTGTGGAATTCTTAACGTTTGGGAATCTGAAATGTTTTTGTACTGGTAGAAGTCATCAAATAAAAATCTATAACAAAGTTGGACATATATATATACATATATATATATATATATATATATATATATATATATATATATATACATACATAGGAAAGGATGATATGATTTGTGTAACTAATCAGTCTTCATGGGGAGGACAAAATGGTGTCTCTGTTATAACTATGCTCTTAGAGTGCTACAATAGCAGTAAAGATTAATCGATGCTCTTACATTTGTATCAGAAATGTGAAAAGGTGAAGTAAATAAAACACACAACACTATCTACTATGTAAAACTACATGTTCAAAAGCAGACGTTTGCTGCTGATTTTCTGTTTTCTGACTTTAACCTGATGATATAGACCTATATGAATCGCTGTGTATTATGTTCCAGGTCACGCAAGGAAAATCCAAAAATTTCAACTACCGTAAAGGTTATGTGTGGCTACATCGGTGTGTCTGTGTGTGTGAAATGGTGTGTACGTTTTTGTGTATGCGTGCACGTATCTATCTAGGCGCCCATGCTCGCATTGTGTTTGTGTGAGCCCAGTGACACAGTTTGGTTGCGGAGTCTTTGACAGAAGTGAATTAATTGGGCCCCTTTGGATCATTTGTCTTTATTGCAGAGGCTAATTGGAAAAGAAGCAGGTGTTAATGGAGAAAGCCGGGCGGCTGTAGACCGAATCTCAAACACCGCGCTTGTAATGGAGCTCTCCGAGTGAACTTAACCATGTTTTAATTAGATTTCGCTCCGGAATGGAACCACACATTTCTCCTCTCCACCCTCTTAGGTGCAGTGAATAGCCTAGAGAAAGACATGGAAAGAGAGTGAGTTGAGAGAGGGGGAGAGAGAGAGCGAGAGAGAGAGAGAGAGAGAGAGAGAGAGAGGAGAGCGGAGACCGAGAGGGAGAGAGTTACAAGGGCAAGCGAATTTACAAAACCATATTGTCTCTATAATAGGGTTTTGTTTAGGCAATTGGGACTCCCCTCCTACACACATACATATGCACAATGGAGGTGAAACTTGAGAGGCTCCCATGCTGTTTATAGTACATGGCCAAAGCACGAGTTGACACCATGCTCCAGAGTCCTTCTCACATGTGCAAATAATTTCAGTCTCGAGCCCCTTCAACACACTTTTGAACATGTTCACCGTGCATGTCCATCTGACGCTGGCGCTCAGTTTGTTTACGAACAATGGGCCGATAAGGCGGTGAGTTGCTAGGAGCCAAATGGAACGGTGTCTGGATGTGGGAAATCCGGACGGGCCCGGCTAGCACGCTGGCTTCGTTAGCGCTCGCCGGCCTAGTTCATCGCTAAGTGATGTCAGCAAGTTTTAATGGAGGCCACATTTTACCAATTATACCACGGAGGGATGCGAGCTGAAATGAGCGCAGGCTGTTTTGATGTGGTGTTTACTCGTCGAAGAGTTGTGTGTGTATGTATGTTTGTGTGTGGTCTCTGTACTGCTTGGCCTCCTGCCACTGCCTAACCTTAAGCATTCAGGTGTGTGTGTGTGTGTGTGTGTGTGTGTTACACACTGCGAACGCAAAGGAAAGTGTTGCACTTACTGCACTTATTAGCAAATCAAACAAAATGTGCATCAGCTTGGCCTCGCAGACGTAAAGTTGGACCTTGCTTACATTGTGTAAAATAATACATCTGATCCAGAATTCAGTCACGAAGAGCATCACCCTGCTTGTCAAACAAACGGGTTTTAAAATAAACAGAGTCCATGCAAAGATCTGATTTGTACTATATAATGTTTCCTCTGCCCACATTCACCCCAAAATTTACATTTGTCTCCCCTTTGGTGTTGGGGCACTTACATGGGAGGGTTGTTTTTTTTTTTTCCCCCTGTAGAATCTCTCCCCCAACAATCCCTGTTCTAGTGTCCCTGGCTCTCACTGCCAGTGGGTGTGGAGCAGATCTATAAAGCAGCAGGACTGAGCTCTCTCATTACTGTCACTGCCGACTTTATAGGGCCTCAAACTGTAGCCGCTGCCAAAGGCACATAAACGCAGAGCTAGCAGCTCGAACGTCAGCCTCGTAGGACTTGGGATGCAAATCAAACAAACAAACAAACAAACAAACAAGCAAACAATATCGTGTCCAGAAAGTAGATCTGAAGGTGATTCGATACGTCACATTTTCCATTTCACCATGCCCTTTGAGAGATTATAATAGCCTTGCAGGATTTTCTTGTACGTAGTTGGTTATGGCATATTGGCTTCTGTGTTGATAAACATTTTTGAAATTAATATGTTCTTTGTGGCTGCATTAGAAATCAATGGGGCTCCTTTCGCCTCAAGGAATATTCCATGCATGTGTGTCCTTAATGAAAAACGTCAAAACAAATTACAAATGCACCGTGCTCTCATCGTAGCCTCGTACCTTACAGGGTGTCATCCCTTGGGCTCGAGGAGTGTGTGTGAACAGAGTGCCCTCGTGGACCTCTGACACAGGGTCCAGCAGTGTGTTCAAACACACACACACTCACACACACACACACTGTCCCTGTGTCTCGGTGTGCAGCAATGAGAGGTTGGGAGGTAGTAGGCGAGCCTCAGGCAGCTTTAGCAGCATTACAGAGGGCCTTGCGCTAATGGTTGCCATGTGCTGCCTTCCAGACGTTTAAGGGGCCGCTAGATGCTACCTCCCTGCTACACTTCCAAAAACATTAGCACGTAATACTTTAATGCCTTTTGTGTCTGCTCAGGGTTCGGTGGAGGAAAGATATAAAAAGAGGTAAATAGGCGGGAGGCATACGTGTTTGTTCAGGCTGCGCAGGAAAGGGGCCTTATTGTTTCAGAGTCCCGTCTTTCTCATCCCCCTTATCCATCTGCTTTCTTCTTCTTCTTCTTCTTCTTCTTCTTTTCTATCCCTGTTTTTTTCCCTCCTACTTAGAGGGTAAAGTGAGGAGAAAACGGCAAACGGGATTTTAACCCGAACAGGATTCGCGTAGTTCATATTTAGTTTGGGCAACATTTCAAGCCCTGATACATTTTATCCAAGAGGCAGCTTTGGTCCAACTCTGATAATTGAGAGAATGATGCATGCTCTTAAAAAAAAAAAAAAAAGAAGAAGTTACCGCATGCTATTGACGCGCCATCCAGAAACAAGCTATGACCTCATGCGTTTCAGAACATTAATGCGTATGAGCAAAGGTATTCTTCTTTTTTGGGTGCAGAATTTGCAACAGACAGTTCACGGAGACCGTTACAAAATAAAAGCGACTGGGGAATTGTAGGAGTTCCTCAAAGATCCAGTGTAGGTCCATTTTAGGTTATGTTCTTTGCGTTGAAACGCGAACGTGACCAGGATCTGAACTCGATGTTGGTTTCACAAATTTAAAAAAAAAAAAAGTGCCATTAGTTTAATTTACCCTTCCCTTTACTTCCCACACACATATGCAAGTTTAGAAGAGACTCCTTTCTGTGTTGATGGTGAGAATCAGCAAGAGTTTGCAAAAACAACACATCGTTATAAGAGCTTAAAAATGCAAACAGCAGAGAGCCAAAGTGAAAGAAAAAAAAAATAGTATAATGCAGGTATTTACTCAGCCTGAGCGACATCATATAAGAGAGTTATTAAAGGAAGTACAGCGCTGAACTGTTCACCTTCCGATACACCCTCAGATGCAATCAGTGGAAAGAAAGTGGTCTCTCACGAAAAGTAGACAAGATCTTTCGGTCCCTTTTCTGAGCTCACCTTGTTTTTAGCTCAATACTGGCCCTTGTGATAAAGCCTATGGCAGATTACTGCAGAGTAACCTCTTTCATATGTGCCAATTCACCAGGGTTTCAAATATAAACATGAAAAGATAGATTTGACTGACAGAAGTCTCCGTTTCGATCATTTTTACATTACCGCTGCATGAAATAATACGGACAAGGTGTGTTACCGTTTCACATACAGGTGCTATTGGGTAGGCGACTGGAGAAAGTCTCAGTAGCGACTGAGGTGTTCCTCACAAACATCTCCTCCTCCAGTTCACTATTGAGTGGCTGTGGCTAGAACCGCAATGATTGATTGCATATTTGATCTGTGCTGAAACACCTTTGCTCAAACTAGCAGGATGGATCGAGCCACATCGTCGTTGTTTTTGCTACTGAAGTAAAAGAAAACTTTTCGTTTGAGATATGAATGCCGCTGTTAAATCGGCTCCTTGGGCATGCCATGAGAGCTGTAGTTGTGCTGGGTTGATTAGTAATTTGCAAAGCAACAATAGACTGCCGATTACTTAGCACTTAAGCGCAATTAGCCAAGACCAATAGGAGTCGATATATATAGACCAAAGGGCCAGAGAGGTAGTCAATAGCTGGCTTTTGTGCTTTACAATGATGTAAGGAGTTTGTGCACGTTCTATGATAGGCATACGGACGACAAAGTATATGGAAAAAGGAACATTTCTATCTTCATGGGAGTGGTCTCTTTGAGGATGACTCTGCCCCCATGCACAGGGCTTGAAGGCTCACTGAATGGTTTGATCAGTATGAGAATAATGTAAAACAGATGCTAGGGCCTTCACAGTGACCAGATCTCAACCCACTGAACACCTATGGGAGATTTCGTTCTCCGCCAAGCTCTCCACCACCGTCATCATAACACCAGCTGACGGAATATCTTTTAGAAGAACGGTGTTCAGCCCAACAGTACAGTTCGAGTGACCTGTAGAATTGACGGCAAGATGAATTGAATCAAATTGAAACAGTTCTGGTGACTTGTGGTGGCCCAAAACCACCTTACGTTACTGCCAGTAGAATTGACATAAATACATATGTATATATACTATCAATCAAAAGTTTTTAAAGAACTGTATATTTTAACATTTTTGTTTAAATGTCTTCATTTTAAATACTTTAACATTTGCAAGTCTAATCAAGGAACAGGTATAGATGAATTGAGAAATTGTTATTAAATGTTTGAATTGAAAAAATTTGAAATATATATAATCTAATCGGAAAAGGCTAAATACTAAATCACTGTAATTAGACACTTGTAGCACACCATATATATATATATATATATATATATATATATATATATATATATATATATAAATTACACACACACAGTAGTGTGTATATATAAACATATGTATGTGTATATATATATATGTGTGTGTGTGTGTGTGTGTGTGTGTGTGTATGTGTGTTACAGTTAATACTGGCACTGTCTGAGTCTTTTCTCTATAGCTTTACTAGGTTTATCCTCCATGTCAGCCTGCCTTCAATAAAGCACTCGTCCTATTAAAATCTAGTTTAATCACTATTTTATATCCTTTTGTTTGGTCTGTGGAAATAATAGTGGTTAAACTGTAATAAAACATAAGAATCCAAAGAAAACAATCACATTTATTTACTGAACAATGAGAGGAAGCTCACAATTGTTGAATGTAGTCCACTCAGCAAACTGAAAAATCCACTAGCTCCACTGATCTGATCATCTAAAAAAGTCAACCATGTATCCTCATGGTTGTATACGGAGTATGAGTAGCTGGAACCTTTCTTAGTGCTATACACGCTACGCTCAGAGAGAGATTACTGCCATGGAGGGTTAAGTCCAATGGACTCCAAGATAAAGATTTCTTTCAAGCAACAGCATGGCCTCATAGCCATCGCCAGCATGAAAATCAAATCAAATCGATCCTGTACAAAGACACAGACGGGCTTGTTTTGCACTTAAAGTGAGACGCTCACTCATGTGAGCTGTGGGGGCTGTCTGGAGCGAAGCTATCAAAGACTGTCAAAGACTCCATTTTAGACCAGGAGAGTAATGTGCAGATCTCTTGCAAATGGCCTTTTGTTGCAATTAACAGGCCTTAATTACGGCTGAATGGGGAGCTGAGTGGCTAATCTTGGCTTCCAGGCCTTCAAAAGGCTCGTCAGCTATCTGATTATACATTGATCTATACACTCTGGCTATGTCGGTAATTTAGCACACACATACCGAGAGCAGGTCTCGATTTGTTTGTTGTTTTCCCAGCCT
The DNA here is from genome assembly GCF_023375685.1 of Ictalurus furcatus. Lineage (NCBI taxonomy): Eukaryota > Metazoa > Chordata > Actinopteri > Siluriformes > Ictaluridae > Ictalurus > Ictalurus furcatus. The sequence continues at coordinate 6,744,180 of NC_071259.1, forward strand.
CCAAGAGCTGCCAATTAACCCCCAGTCATCACGTTCGTTTTGCAGTTACAGTAATTAAGACTCTAATTAGTAAAGCCGAAAACACTGATGTCTTCATTTTATGCAGTGTAAAGGAATGATAAATGAGAACGGGAAGAGAAGTGGTTCCGAATTTTGTTTCTCGAGCTTATCTGCCAGGGGGCCTCAATCCTGGACCAGCATCAGTGTAGCATACCAATGCCTAAAATAGTGCGCGATACTTTTCTTTAGTATCACCAAGGCGGCACAGCATCCATTTTTTTTCCCGTAGTGGTCCAAAACATGAGGCAGAAGCAACAGAATGTCTGAGAGCTCTCTGCCAAATTCCCAAGTTAAGAAATAGCATAACAGGCTATTATTTTTGGAACGATTGAGAATGATGTCATTACTTGAGTTCTGATTGGTATCCTTTAGCAGGCTATGCGTGATATGCTATTTGCATTAAATCAGTTATTATTTATACTAATGTTATGGTGTTTAGGTATGTGGACACTGCATGTCTGTTAAGAGAATTTACCAGTAAAGCACTATTTAAAAAAAAAAAACATTAAGTAAATAATTAAGTACTATTAAAATGATTTGAATTAGGACTAGAGATAAGACCTCAATTTTCACACCTGAAAAATCACATAGGCTGCGTGCAAAATCGCGTACAAAATCTACTACACAGTAGGCGAAAAGCAGTACGCCAGAGAGGTAGCATGTCCGGATTCTCAGGAGGCGAGAAATACCCAGATGTGTACTGCTTCTGGTGAGATTTTGCAGTGTGCAACCGATGGACTCTACGCGAGTCAAAAAATCCCATAATGCAACGGGACTGGTGCGGACGAGCTCGGAAAAACAAATGTCGGAATACAGCACGTCATCTCTTTTTAAGTATTAAACCTTGGTTAAATGGGACTTGTTTACCAATACCTGAATAAATTGTTAACTTTTTAAAGGTTTAAACAAGAAAACAGTTGTCACAGCGTTTGAAACCTTCTTTGTGATCTCCATCATGCTTTAGCTGGCCAAGCTAACGGCAACCTGTTAACCCCGCCCACTTTACATTACTAATTTGGTTCACTTTCCTGATGTGAACCCCACTTTCGCCGTTAGTGCGGTTGCTTTAATCTGGTGGTCTCTTTAAGATTTTTGCGTTCATGTTATGTGACGGCGAAGGTCACGTGACAAGGCCAAAATGGCGGACGTAGTACGTCCGGGCTTTGTATTCATACTACACACGCATACTGATTAGTGCGTACCGTCACAGTAAGCGATTTCGGACGCAGCCGTAGTACTCCTGCTTTTCTCCAGCAATGTTAAGTCTATGCTTCGATGCAATATCCCCCATCCCCATCTTTGCTTCTCCCCTCGGAGGAAAATAAGCCTCTCTGCACAGCATGGACGGAAAGGGTCGAGATCGATACCAAAGGTCACTCCTCTAAAAGGCCAGTGGCTCCACAAGTATGAAATGTCACTGGTGAAATATGTGCTGCGATTCTGGGCTGGACAGATCAACTGCCTGGCTGTACAACTCGTTCTTTTGCACTTCGTTCTGAATTAAGGTGGAAGGGGGGTTTAATTGCGAAACACATACGCTTTTTTTTTTTTTTTTTTTTTTTTGGTAATCAGTCGAGCACAGGAGAGAAGGTGAAATAATGAGAGACTTGGTTATCTACGGGGCGAGTTGTTCTGCCACAGCTTGAAGTGACTCTGATGATAAGGTTCCACTCATTCCCAGCTGTTGGCAGTAAGGGGCATCTCAAAATTTAGGACTGTGCTTCTGTAACGATGTGTGTTTCCATGTGTGTGTGTGTGTGTGTGCAAGAACAAGAGAGAGAGAAAGAGAGAGAGAAATACAGGACCAATATATTTTTTGTGTGTGTAAAGTGTGCTGGTTTCAGGCCCCTGCAACGCCTACGTGTGTTAAGAGCGGGTCTTGACTACATGCGGATGTGTGTGCGAGTCAAAGGTAAAGGCAGGCAGAGCGAGGCCGCCTGTTGCGGGTGGCTTTTGATGGAGCCAGGCAGCTGGGTGTGTGAAGGAGCAGGGCAAAGCAGAGGCGGCCTGGCTCACCGCTGGCCTCTATTCACCGGCTCTCGTTAAAAGTCCTCACCCGCTGCTTCCAATCAGACGCTCTTTGTAGCTCTCGCTCTGTGCCAACGCACCAGGCCTATGGTTTCTCAGCACTGGCACATCTGTGTCTGCAGAGAAAGCGAGAGAGAAGGAAAGAAAGAACGGGAATGGGGACAGCGGGGATGGCTGGCCAGAGAGACTTGACGATATATGAACTGATGAGCACGGGTAGGATACAGTGATGAAGGGATGGATGGATGGATGGATGGATGGATGGAATAAAGAGAACACGATTGAAATGCTTTTCCGCCATTTTCTCACGCACTTTAAGTGAGCCGATCCATCAAGTCAAAGGTTAGGGCTATGGGTCATAGAGCTCCAGCTGCTAAGTAAGAAAGGATATACGACAGGGCGTGCTTTTATAGGAAAATAATCAGTGTTGAGGTGGTTTGGGTTGATGTGGCCCAACACGAAGCGGAGTTACTCTTATCACCCTGAAGTCGATTATATAGTAAGACAAACAACGCAGCTCGTTTATTATTAGCCTTAGATTATGTAGAGCGTCTCATATAGAGTCCCTGTGTACGCTGTTACTATAGAAACCTTGCACATTCATACAAACCCCCTGTGAGTCAAATTTTGGTCAGCACTACTGCCAGAGTTGCCGTTAAAAAAAATTAAAAGATTCATCACACATCTTCTGACCAGTCAAGAATTCAACAGCGCTGTGGTATAAAGACACACAAGGTGGCAGACACACTTGACTTTATTCGAGTACACCGCTAATTTGAGACATTAGAATTTATACATATCTCAGCATGGCTCAAGGTCCCTTTCCAGAACCTACAAACTAACCGTGGAATGAACTTCCAACCTCAATCCGGACCGCAGAATCTGTCACTATTTTCAACAAACAATTAAAGCCCCACCTCTTCCGTGAACACTTAACTAACCCCTAACCTGCCAAACCCACATTATTTAAATAAACAAATAAACAAACAAACAAACAAATAAATAAATTACAACGGGTCTTACACTTCTACTCTGAGCACTTCGCTTCTCTAGAACTTGTATTGTAGCACTACTTGTATTGTTCTCCGCTTGACATATCACCTTTGCTTGTATTTCCAAGCATCTGCTAAATGAATAAACGTAAATATCTAACTCTGAAACATAAACCTGCGGCAGAACGCGTGAATCTAACATTCGTGCATTATTTCCGTTCTTCAACACGTTTTTGACGCTAGGCTGCTATTGGAATGGGTTGTAAAATCCATTACATGCAATACATGCACCAGGAAACACTTCACAGCCTGGACAGGAAATGTACACATCATTAAGAAGGTTGTTCGGCTGCGCTGATCTGCACTCTTCTGTAAAAGCTGATGCTCGGTGTTGTGCAACCGCTGAGACATCTGAGCTGCAGGAGTGATTTAATCTCGCCGCATATTTTTAATAGACAAGCCTGTCAAAACAAAACACTGCATTCGCCAAACACTGCTATCTCCACGTGAGCCTCGTCCTGTCGTCTCAAGCACCAACAGGAACGCTTCACAAATTAGCGCGCCTTTGTGACCGTTTGGTGTCCCATTGACCCAGTCTTTCAATAGCATGTCCAGGTGCACTGATCACTGCCCTGTCTCCTTTAAAGATTCACGTCTGAGAGAGCTGGATCCAAGCTCAGGTTAGCTTCCTGTAACCCAAGCCTTTCCTCATGCACCGAGAGGGGGAGAAGCGAATTAATATGTACTTGCACTGGACGCGAAGGGTATTGTCAAAAAGCGGTGTCCTGTGTCTCGATCCCATTACAAAGGTAAATAAGGAGAGGACAAAACTGTAATCCAAGAATTCCTGCTTCAGCTCTCACTGATGTCATGTCCGTCCCCTCTCCATTCAGGCCTTTATTGGATGTAATTATGTGATTAGTTAGGCTATTATAACTTGCACTGAGGCCAGTGTGGTAGCAGAGGAAGATCATGTGTGTCACTGAAGAAGTTTCACCTGTACCTCAGGGTCACAAGATACGCTCGTACATCAGCATTAGCTAAGAGAGAGGGTGTTTATTAGGTTTCATATAAGTATATGTCAGGGTGGAGAATAAGGAAATATAGTTGCAGCAGTACAATGAGAACATGTAAAATAATCATGTTGACGTTGATTGGAACAGATTGGATCTCAATCAGCAGTCTGTACGCTAACAACTAAAGTAGCAACAGCACTTTTGGGTCAAATGGGTCATGTGGTACATGTCATTTGGAGCAAATTGTCATTTGGTACACATGCAGTTCTGATTCTAACTAAAATGCGTTTATTCATAAATGACTTTATTTTGAAATTGGGCGTCGTTAAAGAATGTGTTGTAAAGCTCTGGACTTGGACATACGTCTGTCTTCCCCACCAGGCAGTTCCACTCTGACCTAATTAAAAGATGCTGGATAACAGTCAAGTCATAAGCACAGCTAGCCTGGGCTTTTACAAAAGCTCAACTTAAACTTAAAGAGATTAGACTACTTTTGCAAGATATTAGCTGTTCAAAAATGAGAAAAATGTCCGTAAGCCTCTTGAGCGTGAGGGGCGAGCGAACAGACGTCCTTTTGTTCCCTGCGGCCAGGGTCCTGGCTCTTCGGCACCGTGTGCGGGACTGGCCTACGCGCCTGATCCCTGGCCCTGTAAACCCAATCAGCTCCAGGAATTAGAGAGGGATTAAACTCCTACCTACTAGTGCAGCACTTGAAAAAATATAAGGAGGAAAGCAGGAGGGGGGGGGGGGTTGAAAAAATGCATGGCCCACCCAGGAGGTCAAGAAAGGAGAAAAGTGGGGAAAAGGTAAGGAGCACGGAGGAGAGGAGGACTGGATTGGTCAAGTGGACACAAGATGAAAAAGAAGAGGATTTCTGCATCTCTTCATACATCAATGCATGAACCTTCTAGTGAAAGGGAAACACTCAGATTTTCATCTTCCTCAGTAAAACTCAAAGAGTTTATTCTCATTCCGCTGTTTCATAGTTCATTCCTCTCAGTCTCTCTCTTTTTCTTGTCCCTCACTCCATGGTGGGCGAGCTAAAGGAGATAAAGACACACAGATCCTTTGGTGTGTGACAAGGCCTGGCCCCTGTCATCACAAACCCCTTGTTGTGCCTGTGAAATCCTCTCTCTGCCCCCACAGAGTGAGAGAGCGAGAGAGAGAGAGAAAGAGAGAGGTGGTCAGACAGAGCCATGTGAGGAGTGTCATATGGAACAGCTTTAGTCCCCAACCCCTGTATCATCCTATCAAAGGAATGCTGGCTGCATCTGGAGAGCAAAGCTGCCTCATGTGTGCCAGCACGGGTTGGGTGGAGGGGACACAGGGACTCTGCCAGCCTCCTACACATGTACACACACACACACACACACACACACACACATACACACATTGTTCAACTGAAGATTTTCCATTATCGCAACTTATAAACTCTATTCCGTTACACCTTTGATCTTTGGCCTCAGTATCTAGAAGACAGTAGCAGTGGAGAACTTGAACAGGGAAATACCAAATAAACACTCTCACACACATTCACACACACACACACACACACACACACACACACACACACACACACACAACTTACCTCATTCTCACCCAGATCCGACGACTGTACTTGACTCTCTGTCTCTCCGCTTGACCTCTGGAAAGTGTCCTTTCAATTGCACCATCGTCCTCCTGCACTCATCCTATCTCTGACACTGACATTCTTTCACATTAGCAGCGTTGACTGGCCAGATAGGCCTTCCTCACTAGCCTAGCCCCTATCTCAGAATGTGTGTGTGTGTGTGTGTGTGTGTGTGAGCGATTATTAGAGACACTACCTCAGTAAATGGGCGAGAGGAGTTCACGTGAACTGGACGCATTTTAGAGCAGGACAATCTAAGAGCATGTCTTCTTTTGGTAAGTTTAAAAAAAAAATATTCTAATTAAGCAGGATTGAGTTGGATGTGTTGATGTTGTGCAAGGTGTTTGGTGAGTCCAAAGGGATATTTCTAAACTAAACTATGCAGTGTTGTGTGTACGCGTATGCTAACTGTGTGAGTCGGTTTCTTAATAGAAAATCTTCAAACACATGGTCACATCATCCTCATCAATGTCAAGGTGAATCATTTCGCTTGGATGCTCGGAGGTCTTTCATTTAGTTGTCAACAAGGCAAACCAGAAGAAGATTACTGTGGTATTATCACTAGACTGATTACATGTGATTTACAGTCCTGAGTCATGCACAGCCTCTCCTCCTCCTGTCAGCAAAACAAATGTAAGACCGGGAGGCCAGTTTTATTTCTCCCCTGTTCTCCCACGCTTTTCTCTTCTTCTTTTCTTTTTTTTTCCCCTCCTCTCGCTCTTTCTCTCCCTGTTCTTATTGCACTCCCACACCTTTGTTGGTTTTATCTACGTTGGTGGCTGTTCGATGCTTGCGTTTCAAGACTCATCCATATTCCGTCCACAGGGCTGTCAGCGCTGAGCAGAGGTGCTCATTCTTCATTCTCTCGTTATGTCTGTCCTCCTCCCCGTCTGTCCTGTCAAGAGGCTTGGTCACCTTTAACCCCGGTCCCCGCTCTTTTCATTTCTCCTGCTTTCTCTCTACAGCCCAGGGCCGTGGAGAGGCACAGTTACAAAGAGTAGCTCTGGCCCAGGACACTGCAATCGAGTTACGAAATTAACAAGCTGTACTGCACTCAGTGATTTACAACACAGTGTTGTCAGGTCTGGGCAGCGGGAAACTAGAAGTAAAAAAAAAAAGAGGAGAATAAAATGAATAGAAAGAGGCTGCTATTAACTCGTTTCCCCTCTGCATCCTCCCTGTCCTTGTACCATGATTCATGGTTAATATAGAGACTGATGAGCTCAATTTGGTGCCGGTTCTCCCAATGCAAAAATGATTAATAGCTCTGTGAGGTAGCATCAGCGAGCTATCCTCGTTCAACGGTCACCAGTGCCCCCCCCTTCCCACCCCCCCTCCCCAACCCCTCCTGCATACACAATTGATGACCGAGGCGTCGTCGTTTCCAAATGAAATGGAGAGAGCCAGAACAGAACTTTGACACCTCCACTCTCTCTTTCTTCGTTTCTCGCTCTCGTTATCTTCCCCCCCTAGCCCCCCAAAGTCACCCCCCCTCCCATCTTCCACTGCCTTGTTAAGTGTCTTTCCCATTTGTTATGCAAACGAGGCGACAGAGAGGACGACATCATCTGGAAAGTGCGATAAATATTTGATCAGGCATAATGGAAGTTGTCGAGGATGTCTAATTGTGCCACACATTATCTGGAGGGAAGTCAGACATGGCCTTTGATCTCGTTCCCTCTCTTTTTCGTCTGCCTTCTATCATCTCCCACTGTCACATTCATTTTCTCTCCCACTCTCTTTCCCATGTCCTTTCCTCTTCTTGTCCCTCTATTTCCAGTAACTCCTTCTGATCTGTGGGCAGAGCGTAGCTGAATGTCCCTCTTAATGTCACACCAGAGAGAGAGAGAGAGAGAGAGAGAGAGAGAGACATTGTGTCATTGAAATCTCCCCTTTCCTGTTCCCATACTACTCTTTGATAGGCCACTACTTCTTTCCTTTCTGTTGCACATTGCATCCTTTGTGGCGCTGTTTTTTCCTGTTTTAGGAAATGCTGGGCCACTGAGAGGTTGCTGTAACTCTCTGATCTTGTGTTTTGACTTGTTTGAGAAATCATCATATCGACTTAATCACTAATCTAACAGCGTACATAACTAACTGACAATAAATTCACATCTTTGCACTTGGTAATAGAAGTAGATCTTGTGGTATATAAAAAAAATGGCAGAACATCATGGCTATCATACAGGTGGTTTGAATTGCCCCCCCGCCCCCTGTCCCCGTCCCCATCCCCCTGTCCCCGTCCCCCTCCCCCGTCCCCCGTACATACCGATTAGACCTACTTGTATTTATTTCATCCCAATAAGAATAAAAGAAACCTTATAGAGTACATGATGAATGTCAGCGTACAAGCACAGGATATACATCAACTGCCCTGTAAGTCATATTATGTACTAAAGTAATTGAACCATGCCTGTATCTGCATTGCTCTACGCTATCATTTGTGCACTTTAGTGCTTTTTTAATGACAGGGTTAGAAGGTTCATAAAATAAGACTAATTTCTTCAGTTCACCCCTGTAGTTGACGAAAATAAGGTCACATGGTAATGCGATAAAGTTCAATCGATCTCATTCAGTTAGTATAACGGACACGTGAGATGCACATTTACGTTATATATACGTTGTGTTGCTTGTGATAGAAGGATATTCGTATATTCGGATATAAATATGAGACTGGGATGAATAATACTAAAACCTAAAATATATGAAATACCTATATTCGCCGTCTACTACAGGAGTAGTTCTGAGGTGAGAGCATGTTCGGTGATGTGCAGTGCAGTGATTGTAAGCGCTTGTTTGTTTGCACTCTGGAATGTTTAGACAGGCTTGTATTTGTGCGCTCGCCTTGTCCCGGCCCTTTCCTCCACGATTCGAGCTGCTCATCTGCGCCACCGTCCTCGACTTCGACTCTCAGATCTATCAAGCTGAGACAAAACAACTTAATTACGGGAAGCTGATAAACAAATAATCAGCTGTGTTCAAATCAAACAATCGGAGTTGCTTCGAACACGCAAAAGAAGCAGAGGGTGCATGTGCTGTACACACACACACACACACACACACACACAAACACATGCAGAAAAAGAGAAACAAGAGGAGCTGAGAGGGCAGTAATTGTCCTGCATGAAAAGACAGGAGAATTTGCATGAAGGATAGGCAGTGATAGACGGCCATCATTTTCTTAATCGAGAACTGCTCGTGCACTGTGTGCACTTGGCTTTCTGTTTTTCTTATGGACATTTCTGAGCTCGAGCTTTACCAGCTTCGTGTACAGTGTAGTGATGGACATACTTCTGCAATGCTTTTTGAGCTAACCTGTTTGGGTGAATCAGACTTTACTGTGAGTGGCTCGGACATATGTTTTGTACGCTACAATTCTGACCACATGTACACAGTTTTAGACGGTCACGTTATATACAAACCTCTCTTTTTGTACCCTGAGGAAGGCTTTACTTTTAACTTATCAGTCTCTTAATAGAACATTGCTTTTCTGTCATTTTCCATCCAGATGCAATGGGTGCAATGGGTTTCCCCCTCACCTTTACAGAAGTTATTTTTTCCATTTTTCAGTTCCCATCTCTGGCCTGTGTGCGTGGAGATTTGCATATACTCCCTGTGCTTCGGGGTTTCCTCCAGGTACTGCGGTTTCCTTCACCAGTCCAAAGACATGCGCTGTAGGCTGATGGGCATTTCCAAATTGTTCGTAGTGTGTGAATGGGTGTGTGAGTGTGTGTACAATTGTGCCCTGTGATGGGTTGGCACCCTGTCCAGGGTGTCCCCTGCCTTGTGCGCCGAGTTCCCTGGGATAGGCTCCAGGCTCCCCATGACCCTGTGTACAGAAAATGGATGGAATTTATGGATGGACCCTTCAGGGTCCACAGTCCAATCCTGAACCCTGGTTGCTGTCTGTAGGGGTTGTCCGGTTTCCTCCTCCCACTTAACAACATGCCATAATTTGCCAGTAGGTGTGTGTGTGTGTGTGTGTGTGTGTGCATGGCACCCCTCCCAGGTGTATTCACCGGATCCACTGCAACCTTGACCCGGATGAAGCGGAAACGGAAGCTAAATGAATGAACGCTGTCATGTCATGTTTCCCATTCCCCCTGACAAATCGATGCAGCTTTGACAAAATGTTTGATATTTCATTGACAGCATAACATCAAAGAGTCGCTTGAAACATTTGTGTGTGACACATAAGTAACTGCAGTGAGCGTCCACGTGCCTGCCATCTTATTTCGGCCGCTTTTCTTCTCTGCGCCTGTGAGGTTCGGGAGAACCGTGGTGGACTACCCCTTGGGACAAGTAGGGTATTTAATCAATTGTTACCCAAACTGAGGCAAATCGAACATCGAGAAATGTCGCAGGAGTACCAGAGGAGGAGAGAGAAAGAGAGAGAGCGCGAGATAGAGCGAGGTTGCGACTGTCTAAATCATGACTAATAGTTCACCCCAGCGTCCCAAGAGAGCGACGGCGTGTTGTTTGAGATGTCACACGGTGAGCAGAGACACAGATAACAGAGACAAAAGAGCGGCTCAGCTCACATTACCGAGGGGACCACCTCCGTTTAAAGAGCGCCATTTGTTCCCCACATCGACCCGGTGACCTCCCTAATTGCTAGCCAATTATGTGGAATTCGACGCAATTCGCCGGCGCTTTTAAACGGGAAAATTGCCTGTCTCTAACCCAGCAACCCCTCCTCCTTCTTTAGGCTGTTCATCTCACTAGGGTTAAAAAGACATTATTTATGTGCGGGAGTGAGAAGCTGGCACAACAAGAGCCCATACATCTAATAAAGTCACATCCTATGTAGTCTATGAATGTTAATTATGTGTAGGAGGGTCATTAAGCATTAAAGACGGGTCCGTGTGGCCTCCTATTTATATCATATTTCAGTACAGATTTGAACTAAAAGTTTATCAGAGTAGCAACACGGTATGTTTTATTCGTAATATATGTGACGACAGCATTTGTGTAAAGCAGCGTTTGTCATTCGTTATCATTACATCATTGGAAAAATTACAGCTAAAGATAATAGAATGATTCAAATTTGAAACGTCTTAAGAATTGTCTAATGAAAGCACATTAGTCATGCAGTAAGTGACTCACGTTAATACTGCCATACTGACAGTTATTAGCATTAGTAGGCTAACATTATCTCTAATAAAGGGTCGGATTACTGCTTTAGACTCCAAAGTAATGCCTTTAAAATCAACTAAACGTGAGTACATCACTATATTTACCATGGGTGTAGCCATTACTCCAGCCATTGAGCTAGATATTAAAGTGCTAAAGCGAGAGCTTTCGCATAGTTTAGAGCTACTTAGTAAACATTTACGGCATTTGGCAGACGCGCTTATCCAGAGTGACTTACATTTATCTACATAGATTATACATTAAGGGTTAAGGGCCTTGCTCAAGGGCCCAACAGTGGTAGCTTGACAGTGCTGTGGGGTTGAACTCCTGACCTTCTGATCAGTAACCCAGAGCCTTTAACCACTGAGCCACCACTGCCCTGTAAGCATAGTAAACAAGTTAAACTTCCTACTCAACAGGAAAAAATGTTTGAAAATATATTCTACAATTTTTTTTTTTTTTTTTAAAAGATCAAATTTACCTGCGGTGTTTGAAGAGGTCGATAGGTAAGTTATCTGTATATGTTACGTTCAATACCGTTTGACTTTGTATTTCTATTACAGCAGCTTGTTGCTTCATGTCTCTGCATGGACATTATATTCCATGAATGATGTGTTTGTCATGATTCGCAGTTAAAGGGGTGCAAGTGCAGGCTGTTTTATGAAAATATACACAAACAAAACTAGAGGATAATATGGCACCCGTAAACCATAAACGCTGCCTGATCATAATTGGTGGAGATGCATGGAAGGATGGTGCGTCAGTCAGTGTGTGTTCACAGCAGTTTTGAAAATAGTTTGAGCCGCATATTTGAGTTTTTCACGAGCACAGTACTACACTCGCATGCGTTTTTAATTTTTTTAATAATTGTAATTATTACTACAGCAAATCGAGTTGTTTTTAAATGCACCGCGGCGACTTTTCTGAAATGATCCGAACATGGTGAGGTGGCACCATGCAGTCTCAGGCGGCTAACAGCACGGGTGGCCCATCAGACTGGAGAAGCGGGCCGGAGCCCCTTTCCCAGAATTCTTGGGGCCAGACTCATTGTTTGCCGGGAGGGTATCGAGCATTGTATAGCAGCTGATTGTTACTCGGCTTGGTTCTCAGGTCTGTTGTGCTGGAGAGCTGGCTGCATTGTTCTCCAACGCACTTGTCACCATTCGCTATGCCGAAGCATCTGTTTCCCTGCTTCCTTCCCCCTGTAGAACAACATGGCTTCCTTTTGCACAGAACTACTAATGCCAAGAGTTCTGCCCCGGCTTGGTACTCAACAGGGAAAATCGAAACGGATTGATAGATTTATTGATTTTTTTTGCCATTGTTGCTTTTGTAAAGGAAAAATCTGAGTAATAAGAAAAAATACGTTTTGATCAATGTTTTTTTTTTTGCAACATATTATTCTTAATTACATTAATAAAATCATATTTACTCCCCCACCTCCCAAACATTTTTAACATTTGTCCCTTCTGCTTTCCAGCTGTGCTCTATGACAAGAAAACACCGCATAAAGGATAAGCAAAGCGATTCAGCTTTCAGCTCAGCCTGTGTAGTAACTCAGGCCATTCAGTCTGAGTAGATCATACTATAGGAACGTAGTGGGTTCTGACACGCAGTGAAACTATCCTGGATTAAATGAAACTAGATTTGATCGTAAGTGGATTAGCCGTGCTTGAAACAGAACACAATACGGACACTTAATAGTCGTTTAATCAAATGTGGCGTTTGCTTAATTTGGAAGCCTCTGGCTTTCTAGCCTTTTTATTTCCCTGTGTAAAATTTTGACAGACTAAATACATCAAATAAAGGGTGGAGGAAGTGCTACTGCGAATCAGAAGAAAGAAACATGGATATCATGCTAGTGTAGTAGATGTACTGGATTATTATTATTATTTATTGTATTTTTTTTTAACTGTGTTTTTGGCAAATATTTTCTCATATACATCATGGCTTAAGTTGATGTTAATGTAGGGAACTGCATTAAGTCATTAATCGCATGACGAGTGTTAGTGCTAACACAAGAAACTTGTGCTGATAGCAGTTTTTGTGACAGTGAACATTTACTGACAATATAATCTGCTGTAAAGTTATTTTCGAAGTTGTTTCAGTGGCTTTATTGCAGTTGCTTAAGCTACGTCTGCTTTACTGTGATCTGGACTTCAGTCAGGTATAGTTGTGTTTCCAGGCTTCTGACGAATCCCTGTTCCATTTTATTGTATTATTTATTAGCTTCACTGGCCTGCGGTGAAGGAGGAGTGCGATGAATAAAACAGCTTTCCCATCTCTCCGCTATAAGAGAGTAACAGTGTCTCCCTTCCCCGTGACATTTCATGTAGCCGCCTTTCCATAGAGTGGTCACTTCTCCATAAATGTCATCCTCAGCTGGATTAGTGATTTACGAATGCCGGTTATAGGAGCGAGTGAGAGAGAGGCGTGCAATATGTGAGACAGAGATAGAGGAGAGAGAGAGAGAGAGAGAGAGGGGAAGGACAAGCGTGAGGAGAGAAAGGCTGTTGAACGAAAGTGGTTCCATCGAGAGTGTGTTCTTTCAGCTCCCAGCGCCTCGGTCCGGCCCCCAGCCTGCGCTCCTTTAGCTCAAGTCTGACTGCTCAATGAGCCAGAACAGCGTGATTAGCCAGGTTAGTGCTGCGGCCGGCTTATTGAGCGACCTCGCCTAATTCACTTGACCTGCTCGCCTGAGTCCACACACATAAAAAAGCCTCGCTGAGACAGACTCAATTAAGAAATGAGAAGACATCATGCTTTGGGTTTCCTTCACACATTGGCATGAAGTATAAATACAATAAATATATATATATACATACACACATACTTTTCAATAACAAAGAGGTTCAATTTTCTGTTAGACGTTTATGTATCATTTATTGGAAGGAGTCTCCAGTGTCAGCGCTTTACGTTTTTCCTGTAACTTCAGGATGCAGTTTCTTTGGTGTTTTATTACGAGCGTTCAGATTAAACACCATGAAGAATTTGATATCGTCAGGTTTGAACACCTGAACCCACCGTGTTAAGAATTACACAAATTCTGTCATATGCCCTCAAATACCTCGTTTGGCGAGTCAGCATTTTTAAAGCCTCGTATGAGGGGTGGGGTGGGTGGATATTTAAGCAGTCAGAGGATTGTGAAAAGCAGCCATGTGCAAGTGCTCAGGTGATTCCAGTCCACAGTCTACTCCTTCATTCATCTCCATTATTTCATTCTGTCCTCCTTTTTTTTTTTTTTTTTTGCTGTTTATCAGCTCTTCCACACTGTACGTTCTCCTCCATCCTCTACCCCAATTTACTCCATTCCTCTTTCTCTCTCTCTCTCTCTGCCGTTCCCTCTCCAACAACCCCCCCTTGCTCGTGTCCCCGTGCGGCAGCAAGTCGGTGGCATGCTAACACTTTTGTCAGTGTGATTAATAGCATGGTGGATTGTCGTTAATTCACTAGCTAATGACTAAGACCGGGGCCAGTCGAAGAGTAATCGGGTGATGTATAGCCAGGGAGTGCTCCCTGTGCCAGAGGTGAAAATCATTTCCCCCACTCAGATACCGTTGCAGGCCAAACCAATGGCTTTTCCTTTTAATAAAAACGAATGCATTCACCCCCCCTTCTCTTTCCCCTGTGCTGCAATTCCCAGTAGGTCGCTAAACGAAGCTGTTTTAATACAGGAGCCGCCGGGACACCTCTTTTAGCTCGGATGGGAACTTGTACACTTCTTTTACCGAGTTTCCTCTTTTAAAAACAAACAACCAAACAACCCACATGCTTCTGATGTATGCTTGTATAATAGTGCTGAGGTAGTCGCAGTCTACTTGCTGTAGTCCCTTTAGCCCCATTAGCGAAGTGCTCAGTTAGACAAGTGTTCAGTTACAGTTCTGGGCAGCCCTCGTCCACCCCCGATTTCTTTTCCACAGAGAGGGCTGTGTAAGCCTTGCAATTAAATACGAGCAGCGGCGTTTCCTCCGAGCGCATTTGGGAAGTGCAAACAAATTTGAATTCTTATGGAGGGAGGCAGGAGAGTCGGAGTAAAGGGAGAGGGGAAAGGTCGAATTTGTTCCTGAATAAGCTGTCACTGGTCCGGCTGTGTGAGGCTGCGTGCTCAGCCCGAGGGTAAAATGGTAATGTGGCCACTGAAGCTCAGGAACGGTAGAGGCCTGAGGAAACGCGAGAGAGAGAGAGAGAGAGAGAGGGCGGAAAAGAGGTGAAGCCAAGTCAGAGCGCAGAGAAAAAAAAGATGGAGTAGTGATGAAGTGGACTGCTCACCTCAGTGAGTTTCCTTTACACAGCTAAACCGTGCTGAAAGTGGGGCAGTTGCACAAGTACGCACTTAAAATGCTCCATGTGCATCATGACTATTAGACAGAGTTGTTTTGGATTAAACAGTGAGCTCTTAAATATATATATATATATATATATATATATATATATATATATATATATATATATATATATATATATATAATATAATATGCTTTAATCTTTCATGATTCACATAAATAAAACAAGGCAACGATTGAAAGAATCTGTGGTATTATTTTATTAATAGCAATGATTTACAAGCAGTGCCAGTCAAGGCCATGCTCCACTCCAGTAAGAGCAGCAGCACTTTCAGAGTGTGTGGAGCATATGCTGTTCTGTCATTACCCAGGCTGAAGCCTTCTGGCATTTATTAGCAAACCAGCCTTCTGGTGCTCTCTCTCTCTCTCTCTCTCTCTCTCTCTCTCTCTCCCCCCACTCTGTCCTCCTTTCCCTATGTGATGTTTGCAACTCAATTTGGCAAATGTAAGTTAGTATTGATTATTATTAATATTTATCATGTTAGTGAAAATGTCTTTTCCCAAGCGCTATTAATCTGTCGTGTTAATAAATGTCTGCGCAAGGTCTCGTGATACTCCCCAGGGAGAGCCGCAGACTAGGATGGCAATCAGGAGCCTGACAGGAGCAGCACATGCTCTTTCTCTCTCTCTTTCTCTCTCACACGCACGCACGTCGTCTCACTCCTGCAGGCCCTAATATGATTGTGGTAACTGATTAGGCTTTGTGTTGAGACTCTTTAAGCCTTCTAATGACATGCATCTATTAAACGCAATAGGTGTTACAAATCTTGCCACGGATCACAGCGCCACGAATAGAGCTATCTTACAGCTCGGTGGGGTTTTCTCCTCTCGAATCATTTTTAGTTCATCACAGTGTGCAAAAAAAAAAAAAAAAAGGCTAATCGTTATGAGAATTATTCCCAAAGCTAGTGATGTTGTTTTACAATGTGTAAAAATCAAATGAGATACTTGTCTTCCTGTTATTCTGTTAACGTGACAAGCTTTAATATTCATTTATTTTTGTCTAATTAATAAGAGCAGAGAGAAGAAAAGAGGCTGGGGAGGGAACGACCATGTTTATATGTTTAGAGCTGCTATAAGAGGAACTGTTTTGGTTTCACAGAACAATAACTGTTAGGATAACCTTCTAAAAATGTTTAAGGTGTGGTTTATTAATAACACTTGTGGCACATGTTTTTATTGGAAAAGAATCGACTTGGGGCGGTACCTTCAAAGCGACTCTGCTTCGAATCACGAATAATCGTCCTTTCGTCGATTATTTTTCTCTAACGGTCACTCTGAAGTGTTTTATTCTTTACCTGCTGGAATTCAGCGTGAACGCATGGGTTATAACAGTATACAGTAACACGTTCTCTATGTCGGGTCATTAGCAAGGTCTTGGAATGTTTCACTTTCAGCTCTCCTAGCGCTGGCAGGCTGTAGCGCGGCTGCGGGCTCGACAGCTCGTCCACGGTCCTTTAGCACTTATTGTGTATCGACTGTTCAAACAGCCGCAGTGGTCAAGGTCAATTCCTTTAGCACTTTCTGCAGCCAGTTTGTCTTCCTCCAGCAGATGAGGTGGAGAGAGGCTGCACACACTCTGAGTTTGCACTGGCTTGGACACTGTATACACAGACACACTGACCATGTGTGTGTGTGTTTGTGTGTGTCTACGCACTGTATTTCGCTTCACAGATTTTAGGATTTGCCTCTCCATAAGGAGCATCTGAAACACTAAGGGCATTTTGAATGCACACGCATGAGGGAACTCCCCTGGTTTCAATCTGCCCCATGGCTCTCACCTCACTGGAGAGGCAATATTGCTACTTTAAGTGTTACTTGGAAACAATCCCTGCTGCTTTTACAAGGGGAAACAGCGCAGGTTTCTGGAACGCGTACTCGGTAATCTAGCGAACTGTCCCTCGCGCCTGCTTTTCCAAACGCACTCTTGCGTCAATCGAAATAACTGTGCCATGGAAAAGATCACACAATTTCATCCCTCCTCGCCTTGTGTATGAGTGTGTGTGTGTGTGTGTGTGTGCGCGCTTGTGCGTGTTTGATTTTTACTGGCACACACCTTTTTTTTCTTCCTACATTAAAACGAGTGCAGAGTTTTGAGTCCAGATAAAATCATCAAAGTTCTGATTAAAGTGGAACAGGTAAAAAAAAATAAAATAAAAAAAAGGGCTCCTGTTGATGGCAGTAATTCTGTAAGTGGGACCACATTTCTGGATTATTAAGTGCACGGGTAGAATAATGGACCACATGGCACGTTTGAATAACTTTGCTACCAGAAATACCTCTCCCCACCCCCCACCCCCCACCCCTTTCTGAGGCAGAGCTGTATTTTCCTTTCTTTGACCTAACACACAATTTGTATTATAAAAATTACTTGGTGTTGACAAATCACCTTCACAAAGAAGAGCAATTTGCTGAATACTAGAACAAAAAAAAAAAAAAAAATAGATCCCGAGGTTATGACTTCAACCATTGATCGCACCACTGACGTCACGTGTGCAAAAGAAAAAGATGTTATCGTCTTAAATATGATGGTTTCCGCTCCAGTGGGGAGTATGGAGAAATGCCAGAGCTCCTGAGATCAGGCTGTTTATTTGAGCGCAGGATCCCTCGTTCACATCTCATTGAGCGCAGGGCATCTCCAAACACAAAAGTTCAGGGTTCAGACGGAGAAGAAACTACACCCGGTTGCCTTATTCTTACCATTAAAAAAATTAAATATATATATATGTTTTAAATTTTACACTCATTTCAAATGAATGCACTCGGTGCTTATAACTCCCTTTCCCCTAGTATTAACACATCACTGAAAATGCCAGCGCGTGTAATGGAATCTTTTTGAAAATCTGTTCCTTTGACACACTGCCTGAACTCTTCCCACAGAGAGCCGTTAAAGCCCAGAAGTTCAGGAAGAGCAAAGGAGCTCCCTGCGTGTGTGTTTGCATGTGCGTACATGCGTGTCAGTGTCTCTCCTGACGACAACAAAGGGCGCCGTTTAAAAGCGTCGCTTTTTTACCATTTATCAAATAAATCTGATGCCTTCATGTGGCGGGGCCGGGCCGCACGGTAGTTTCCATTGGAATAACAAAACCGAACAAGCGCCTCATTGTGGCCAGAATTCGCAGGAGAGCAGGACCCCCAAGGTGCGAATTAATGATGGCGGCCTGGTGTAATCAGGATAAATAGTTCAGTATGAGGGGGAGAGAAAACATAGAGAGGCACAGAGGAAGGCACTATCTGTCTCTCTCTTCTCCCATCCAAATACCTCCAGGAGACAGCGCTAACATCATAACATAAACTCCTGCCAAAGTAACTCGGTTTAAAATGTCAGCTTTTGCGTTTCGTCGCCAACGTTCCTTGAAAATCCTTTCCCCCTTCGCTTTTTCGCCCAAGTCCATTCGAGTCCTCACCGTCACGGAGACCCTGGTGAAAACACAGCAGAACGGACGAGTTTTCATTCCGTCTTCATGGCTCTCCTGCGTCTTCGTACGGACAAGGCCGCTCTCAGAAACGTGTTCTTAACGCGCAGGCGTAAGAGCTTGTTAAACGCATCAGGGGTGGGTTTTTTCATCGCAAACGACGTCTTGCGCGTTACGCTTTGGCCTCTCGAATACATACGCCATTTTACATCGCTCGCTTTTAGTGCGCATTTCTGCAGGCCTCTTTAACTGAAGTATTTAATAGATTTTCCAACCCTGTCTTTGCTTGTTGAAAACTGTACTCGATGGGTCAGACGCCAAAGAAAGGGAAGGGGGGAGGGAAAAAAAAAAAAGGAAAAGAGGTTTAATGGGCTTGAAAACACTTTTGATTTGCAAACAGCACCAGATAGGCTATGGTTGTAAAATTTTAATTGATCTGTGAAAAGGAGAAGCTACTACTAGGCCACATGTTCTTCATGTTAATTGCCTGACTGGTCTGAGACTCCAGTGAAGTCTGATCATTAAAGAAATTGGTAAAACGTTTTTCTTTTCCCTCGGAATCACAGGATGACGCAGGATCTCTTTTTAAAGCTCTTGCATTTTTTTTTTTTATGGTTGGGTTTTTATAAGATAAATTTCCTGGATCTGTCAGGATCCTTGTGTTCGGCAGGCGTCGTCACCAGTATTCACAATTTAGTGTCTATTAATTCCTTAACTGTTACATATTTTCTCTGACATATAAGAAAAAAAATAACAAGGCATGTTAAAGCTATTCAGAGCAGTACTAGTGAATATATGGTTGTGCTCATAAATTTACACACCCCTGGCAGAATCTGCAAAATGTTAATAATTAGTTTTTTATTTAGTACTGCCCTGAATAAGCTATTTCACCTAACAGATGTTCACCTATAATCCACAAGACACAATAATAAGTGAATTTACACAAATTACCCAGTTTAAAAGTTTACACATGCTCGGTTCTTAATACTCAGTGTCATTACCTGGATGATCCATGACTGTTTTTTTGTTTTGTGATAGTTGTTCATGAGTCCCTTGTTTGTCCTGAGCAGTTAAACTGTCCACTGTTCTTCAGAAAAATCCTCCAGGTCCTGCACATTCTTTGCTTTTCCAGCATCTTCTGCATATTTGAGACCTTTCCAACAGTGGCTCTATAATGTTGAGATCCATCTTTTCACACTGAGGACAACTGAGGGACTCGTACATAACTATTACATAAGGTGCAAACATTCACTGATGCTCAAAAGGGTAAACTTTTGAACAGGCTGATCAGTGTAAACTCTTATTATTTTGTTTAAAGATCTAAATTGTTGGAAAGGGGTCAAATATGCAGAAGATGCTGGAAAAGCAAAGAATGTGCAGGACCTGGAGGATTTTTTTGAAGAACAGTGGACAGTTTAACTGCTCAGGATAAACAAGGGACTCATGAACAACTCTCACAAAACATAAACACAGTTGTTGATCATCCCGGTAACGACAAACAGTATTAAGAATCAAGGGTATGTAAACATTTGAACTGGTTAATTTGGGTAAATTCAGTTATTATTGTGTGTTGTGTAAAAATCTGTTCCGTGAAGTAGCTTATTCAGGGCAGGACTAAATAAACACAAAATGCAATTTTTATGATCTCTTTTTTATCTGATTTTAAATGATGAACATTTTGCAGATTCTGCAGGGGGTGTGTTAATTTATGAGCACAACTGTATGGCTTTATCAAAAATTTCCCCTAGAAGATAGCCAGAAACAACGACTCAACAAATTAATTCTTTCTTGTTGAACTGCACATGCATCATGCTGTTTTCCTGATGTTTACAGCTGTGTTTGTCTGCATGTGAAATTACCCGGAAAAGCTTTCAGACCGGTTCACCCTAGCCTTGTTCAGGAATGATTGCATTTCATATATATATATATATATATATATATATATATATATATATATATATATATATATATATATATATATATATAATTTTTTTCACAGCTTGGTTTATGCTGCTTATGAGTAAATAGCATTTCAAATTGAAAGGAAACAGTTCAGAGCAATAAAGTTGTGTTCTTGGCAGCGCTCACAAAGGGGCTGAGTCGTGGCTGATTGGAAGCACTCCTGGCGTAATTGCGGCCTAGTTAGCTCTGATTGCTGGTCCTGTGTTTGGATAGCAAACTGCACTGGTGCTTCTACAAATTACACTGAGTCAATACGTGTGCACTGGCATGGCTGTTGTCATGGACACAAGTGAAAGTAGCTGTTGCGTTTGTAATCCCCATCTCCAGTGAAAGTAATACAGCTGCAGCTGGGGTATATAAGATAAGGCGAGTTGTGGAGGTGGTTGCTCTCCTTATACTTGACAAGTTATTCAAGTTGCTTTAGGTTTCTTTCTCAAAGCTCGGCTAGCAGCAAAAATGTGCCTTGAACAAATCTCTGGCGGGTATCTTGAGCAACTTCATGGCTTCTGGCCTTAACGATCAGCTTTTACCTCCATAACCACGACGGCTAAATACCACAATTACTCTGTCAGGCCCAGAATGACAATAAACATAGGTGACTATCTGAGTGGTTGAAGATGACTGGCCATGGCGTCAGACCACACGGTCATTTGGTCTTATTATCTGTAAGACGATCAGACAGGAAATGGTAGTGGCTGTGATTGAGTGGAACAAACGCCAGAAGCAGGCTGGAATGGAGCTGAGAGTCATTTCAAAAGCCTTCGGTTTTCCGTCTTCACGGGTTTGGAGAAGACCAGTCAAAAGATGATTGCTACATATATTGCTCTAATGTGAAGGAATGGTGTTGAACATGGACATTTGCTGGTATTTGTTGCAGGAGATCTGTGTAGAAGTTATATCATGGAAATAATGTTTATTTTTTGCCGCAGGAGATCTGTGTAGAAGTTATATCATGGAAATAAGGTTAATTTTTCTGCCGCAGGAGATCTGTGTAGAAGTTATATCATGGAAATAATGGTTATTTTTTGCCCGGAGATCTGTGTATTAGTTATATAATGGAAATAAGGTTATTTTTTTTGCCGCAGGAGATCTGTGTAGAAGTTATATCATGGAAATAAGGTTAATTTTTCTGCTGCAGGAGATCTGTGTAGAAGTTATATAATGGAAATAAGGTTAATTTTTCTGCTGCAGGAGATCTGTGTAGAAGTTATATCATGGAAATAATGTTTATTTTTTGCCAGGAGATCTGTGTAGAAGTTATATCATGGAAATAAGGTTAATTTTTTTGCCGCAGGAGATCTGTGTAGAAGTTATATCATGGAAATAAGGTTAATTTTTTTGCCGCAGGAGATCTGTGTAGAAGTTATATCATGGAAATAGCAATTGATTATTTAATTAAAAATAACATGACCATTACTGATATGCTGTGCTTTCCATCACGCATTTCTGTGCTGAACATACTGTATTTAACAACCTAAAATGTAGAGCAGAATAATAACGTGGATGTGCACACTGCTGATGATGACGATGATTTTCCTTGGTTGTGTTGTTTCAGATGATAGCGAGGCAGTAGACAGCATGTACGACACAGAGCTGAACGCTGCAGCGGGTGAGAGTGCAGAGGAGGAGACAGAGGACAGTGTCATGTCTCCGATCGCCATGGGCCCTGCCTCGCCCCAGCCCAACAACGAAGACTTCACCCCAAAAGAAGGCTCACCCTATGAGGTGCCTGTCTACATTCCCGATGACATTCCCATCCCCGCCCACCTGGAGCTGCGCGAGTCCTCCGTGCCAGGTGCTGGCCTTGGCATCTGGGCCAAAACCAGAATCGGGATGGGCGAACGCTTCGGACCGTTCCACGGGCTGCACAGCGCCACCGTCAAAGAGACCACTTATGGATGGGAGGTAGGTACAAACTGTACAAATAATACATGTAGAAAAACGAGTAGGCACCATTTAAAGCTTTCAAATTGTTATGAAATGTGATTATGGAGATGCAAAGCTGTAGATACTGTACATAGGAGGCCCACTAAAGGACTTGCGGCTAAGGTAAGTGAATCTTGTCCTAGTGTGATTAGCTCCTCGTCTGTGGGAAAGAAAGAAATACAGAGCAAACATTAAGAACTTATTCCTGGTGCGTATTCTACACGGATCCGATGTCAATCTTGTGCTCTTTTCTTTGGCCTTCCCGACGTATTCCACAATGTCATTTGATGTCGGTCGGCAAAATCCTGATTACAGAAGAGATCGTTTTTTCCCCCCCGCCCCCTATATCCATTCGAGGGCGCTCGTTTGGTCACGCCACACGATACAGAGAAATGGAAGACGCGTAGCATTTGCATGGCGCTGTATTGAACTATTCGTTTTCATTTTCAGCATGACATCAGGGGATATTGACGTTGCACCGCGAAGATTGTTAGTGCCCTCGGTAATGTTTTCCTGCTCCCACATGACCAAGACTCTCTTCTGTAACTCTCTCTCTCTCTCGCTCTCCAGCTCTCTGTGTTTCTTTTTTCATTTTCTTTTGTTTAATTTTACTCTACCCTTTTTCTGTTTTTAGTCATTCTCAGTTCCCACCCATTATCCAGTCCCCTATCTCACAGCAGGCTTGCGCATACTTCCTCTGAGACACATGAGGCCAGCAATCGCATCTTCTTGAAATGCTGCTCAGGGCTGGACTGAACACACACTCAGAGGAAAGCGCTAACTGCCCTCTTCTGAATACGTGAGCTCGTACTGAAAGAAGAGAAACACCATCAACACAACATGCAAAGAGCAAGTTCTCTTACTGTGGCATCTTCTTGATGATATTGAGTTTTTTCATGGTCCCTTTTAGATTATTACAAACATACTTGATTCCTTTCTTCCTGTTTGTCTCTGTTTGATTCATCTTCTGAGATACAACTGACATTTAGTCAACGCGTGCTATGAGCAAAATTTATTTTTTTTCTTTTCTACCCCGCATTTTGACTAGACTCTTGACGCGCCCAGGGCTCGACTCCAAAAACTACAATCTCTCTCTTAGGCCGCATTGGCTTGGATTCGCCGCTAATGGTGCTCATCAGGATCCGGCCCCAGGAAAAAGCCTGTCTGTGTGTCTGCCTGACACAATGCTCAGATTTCAGCCCCAGTTTATGCGCTCAAGTACTTTCGCTTTACTTTTTATAAGGAGCACTCTCAAGGCTCCACTCGACAGCGTAACGATTGACAAAGAGCACATCGATGAGATTCTGCACACTATACGCACACACACACACAGCCACGCATACGAACACATAGACACACTGCTCTCACACACTTGTTGAAGACCAGAGAGACATCTGTTGGCCCATCTGTGGCAAACCATCTATAAAAGTGATACTTGCCGGCAGCTGCCGGAAATTGGGTGAAGACAGTGTGTAAAATCCCGTCGCCTCATTTTATGATTCGTTTTTTTTTTTTTTTGGTTTTAAACTCATTATTTTACATTTTTTTTCTTTGTTCTGAGAATTTATTAGAGCTGTGTGGTAGCTTTCAATAAAAGCCTCATCTCTACAATAGCTACAACAGGCATTAAATTTTAGGGCATTACGCCAAGGAAAAAAAAAACCAAGCAATGAAAAATAAAGTGAAATGAAAGACGCCCACATAGGAAAATTGGCAGAATGAAAGAAAACCCTGCCTGTGTCTATTGCTCAGCATGGCGAGAGGGGCCAGAGCTCTTATCGGGGATAGTCATAACAGTCGGGCATGGATAGCCATCGCAGGACTCCCAGAGGAGATGGACTAGACTACGTCAGCGCCCTTAGACAAATAGACAGTGTGGAGAGAGGAGTAGGTCTAACAGCACTGGGTCAGAGGTGTTAATAGAACTGGATTACAGCAGAGCCACAGTGAGCAACCAGATAATCACACAGTTAGGAGAGTTGGTTTTGGATTGTACACGCTGAAAACTCCTCATAAGTTGCACCTTGGGAAGAACAGAATTTAGACCACGGGTTTACTCGCTAGAGCCGATCCTCGTCTTCGCATTTTCTGACATGATGTGGTTTGTAAATGTGGCTCAGCTGTGTATGTGTGGTGGCCTGGGAAAACCCTTCACATGGTCAAATTTTGACGTTTGCTACTATTTATAGTTCTGAAAACTACAGGCTTTGCCCTGGACCTTCTGGCATCGTATCAAGGGTGTATTCCTACATGCCTCACGCCCCAGCGTTCTCAGAATAGGCCCACGAGACCCTTACCAGGATAAAGCATTTACCGAGGATGACCGAATGGATCAGTGAGCTGAACTGAAATAGATTTTCGGCCGTGCATGTACCTTAACCAGACGTAACGTTACGGCATCCGGTTACCAGCAGAAGTGAAAAAGGAGAACGCATAATCATCGCTGGCAAATTTTCAATGGGACGTGAGTTCTCATGTCGATGAGGAATTTCATCTACACCGGTGTCTGTTTCATCATGTGACGTGAACGTAGAGCGTTTCCTTCACGGGTGAGGAAATAATCGCCGATGAATTCAGTCGCTTCAGTTCAGTTAAACTCATGTCCATTTCACTATGGCATGTGACTCTTCAGCAATGTGATGACAGTGTGAAACGCTAGCAAGGTTTTAGGCGAGACTGACGGTTTTTACACAGTGTCTGTCAATCTGAAGAGTTACCCCGCATGACCGTCGCAGTCAGATAGCTAAGGCGAGGTTAGAAAGTAACATTTTGGTGAAATATAGCTTTGTTTTCTTAAAGTAGAGCTATCAAAGTATATTATTGGCAGAAAAACACAGTTACAAGGGGTTTCCCAGACCATCACATGTATAAATAGATAAGAATTTAGAGCACACTAGAAGGACACACACACACACACACACACGCAAAACACTCTGATATCGAAGTCTGAAAATCTTCAGAGCCTTTTTGCTCATGGAGGTGTGTATGTGTGTGTGTGTGTGTGTGTGTGTGTGTGTGTGTGTGTATCTCTACGGCAGCAACACGCAGAGATGTGGGTTAATGAAACCGAAGGCAGCTGTAGGTGGATGAGGACGCCTTCCTCCGTCAGTCCCTCAGGCTGTGCCGTCCCTGACTGAAGAGGTGTTAACTCAGATTCATTTCAGCGAGACGGACAGCTCAATCTGCGCGCCTGTTCGCCTCAGGGGCTCCGCTCGCGCTCAGACAAGAGATACAGGCCGTCTATTTAAAAGCCATTATGCTTCCCTTTATCACAACATAATATAACACTGGCCCCAGCCACACACCGTTTCAATCAGGTCCGTTCCTCAGACTCCTGCAAGGGCCCCAGGAGGAAGGAAGGTGTGTAGCCACTGGCCTTGTCGGTTTATGGACTTGATAGTTCAGTGTGTTATCGTAAGAGGGGTTCATTGGCTCTGGTAATGATATCGACAGAAGTTTTGGGAGCATTGTGGAATCTTGACACTAAGTCTAGTCTATGTGATTTCGGCTCCGTCGAGGACCGCTGTCACTACGTGTGTCCATCTAGTGTCACATGCTGTCAGATATACCTAGAGGGGATACCATTTGTGTCTCAGTCTGTGTGTCTGTTATCCATTTATCCCAAGACAGTATCATTTTGTGAGCGGGTCGGCAACAGTGCAGGGTCAGGATGCGGATCACGGAACAAAGACAAGTATTTTCTGTTGGTTCGTGAAGTGTTTGTGCCGTAAAAACACTGCATCGGAACATGTTTTTGTTTGCGTAGGTTATATAAGAAAATATAATTGCGCAGCTTGTGTGATGTGGTGAGCTTTAACCAGTCAGCAATAGCCAATGCTGACATTTTCTCTTGGTGAGCAGGTACAAGAAACTGAACCAGTGGAACACATTGGTCAACGTACAACCGGTGCCAAAAGTCCTGGTACTATTGGCAACAAAAGAAGGCATTTTATCCATCATATTTCCACTATCTGTCAACTCAGACGCGTTTTGAACTTCGCCAAACCAAGAGTGGTTAACATGGATGGTAGTGTTGGCATTTCAATTGCTAGTCCTCCTGACTCCTTGCTTTAGCCGCATAGTGGAGTTCTAACTTTAGATACAGTACCTAAATCCAGACCTTACAAACATACTTTTATCGTGTTTGCATTTACCTCACACCATTTTTGCATTACCAAGAGAATGTCTTTTATATTTAGTAAATATTCCTTCTAATATTTAAGGGATTGTAACAAAGTGTTCCGACGAATACTTTCACTTAGAAGCCCACACAGTTGTAACATCTTGATCTGTCATTAGGCATGTTTTCAGCGGTAATCTAATTTACTGTACAAGCGTATGAGAGGTAACACATCTCATTTCGCCAGGGCAGTGAGATAGAGACGCCTTTATTCATCCCACTCACATTCAGCAGTGAAACAAAGGAGGCAATGTAGCAGGGTGAATCAGAGGGGGACTCTCAAAAGCTCCGAGATGGTATTTCTTCAAAAGCTAGATTAATGGTGTGTACATACGCCATGCCCTTGCAGTGTGCCGAGGCGTGTCGGAGTTTTGATTGAAATTTTCTCTAACGACGGTGATGACTCTTTGCCTTGCTGTAACTATCCCTGAACTCTGCTTAGTTAGCTAGATTAATGATGTGGCTTGAATTCACATCTCTGCAAAACTTAAAGACACCCGTGGTACTAGCGAACAAATGAGTCCGCCGAGCTTCTTACAGGCACAACGAGGGGCCATTTTCTGTCCCAGTAAATGAGAAGGAACAGGTTGCCTGTAGCCCAGTGGATTTGCATGTGTTCAATGGACAGGACAATTTGCGTATGAGTGCATGTTTTTTTTTTTTTTGTTTTTTTCACTTCTGCACAACAAAAAAAAACTTGGGCATTGTTTTGTTTGGTTGTTTGTTTTTTTTTTTTTTGTATGAAGAAAGGCCCCTTTAGTGAAATTCTGTGAAATTATCTACTTTAATTCCTTTCTGGTTCATGTCAGGTTCTGCTGGAGTTTCATGCATTCAACTCCCATGATTGATGCCCTGGCACATTCTCTATTGTGTCACCTATCTCTTTACCTCTTGACTTCAAAGAGCTTTGACCTATTGATGACTTTGCTGCAATGCAAACTTTCTGTTTGCCTTCATGGCTTTTTTGTACCTTTCCATATCGCCATTATTCATCCCACCGAAAAGAAAAAAAAAAAAACCCATGCTCTTGCCTGGCATTTTCTTGTATTTGCTACGCTGTTGACTTAGCGATACTCCGGATTGGATGTGTTCACTTTGCACCTTTGGTATACGTGACAGATGCTCTATTCTGCATGGTTGCTCCTCATAGGTCAACCTGAATTCCTTTGTGTCCTGTTCCTGCCTTGACAGCCCGTGGTTGACTTTTGTTTGTCCTCACGCTAACGTCCCTCTCAGCTTGTGCGCCACGCCCCAGCACTATCTCCCCTGACCTTACCTTTCACCTCTCTGTTTGTCCACCTTTGTGTGTGTGGGATCGTTTAGCCGCCAAGCACGTGTGGAGATAGCGCTCGCGGTTCGCAGCTTGTCCGATCTGTTTGTGAAACGAACCGTTTTTATCTGGAAAACAGGCCAAAGAACACATTGAGGAGTTCTGATAGAGGCGAGCAGTGACAATAATCAATAGGGAACGAGCCGTGGGAGAGGTAGAGAAAGGGTGACCGCAAAAGTATCTCTTGAGATTTTAGTCCTTCCTCTAACGTTGCACGTTTTATTTATTAGGCGTTGCATTACTCAGTCACGATATTCCCAAGTTGCTTTATTAAATGAGCGAATGTAAATCCACCATCACCTTACACCTTGTATAGAAATACCGATTTAACTAATATTTTAGGGATCACTTTCTGCACATCTCAATAAACGGCCAAATAGAAACTAAAACCTTTTCGCTGGTGGTCATATGATCCTCGTCGTGTAAATATCCTCGCTCTCTTTCCCACATAGCGTAAACTTATATCTTTGCTGTGGTTGTTCCCTGCTCCATTGACTAGATCCATGTCATGTGGTTTTGTGTCATTTAAAGAAATGCGTTTACATGCAATAAGAAGGATAAAAAAAAATAATAAATAAAAAAAAAACAACCACAGTTTTGCCCTGGCCCATAATATCTTCCATTCACATTCGTTTTTCGGTAGGTTTTAAACATGCCATTAACCAATTTAATCCAATTTTCCCCATTTTTGGAGCACTTGACTAGAACAGATTACATCTAATATTAAACATATGGTGCGTGTCGCTGTAGAAACACCAAAGCAGCGTTTTTTTTTCTTTCTCCGAGCTGTGAAAAATGCCCGTTTTGCGTCGCAATACCTGAGTAAACATTGTCAGTTATTCCCATGAACATGGTAATTGATAGCAGGGGAAGCAGGCAGCAAATTAAATGTCAAGATCGATTACCACGCTGATGCCTTATCATTTGTTAATAACCAATTACCCCCATCTGTTAATTAATCTTGGGCTTTAATGAAAGTTATATAGAGGATAGGGCAATTAGGGTCACTCAATTCAGCTGATCTAGCTTTGTTGTTGTTTTCCTATTATTTACTTTCCTACCTTTTTTTTTTTGTATATTTCAGAAATAAATGCCGTACGGCTAATAAGTTATTCGGGTAGAGGAACGCAGTGGAAGTGTCTGCTGTGCTCTCTCTCGCTCTCTCTGTCTCTCTCTCTGTCTGTCTGTCTCTCTGTCTTCATCATTCAGGAGTGGGTGTTGATGAATAGGTCCATCAGCAGCTCTTTTGGCCCGAGGGCACAGCAGACAGTACCTCTGCTCTACACTGCTCTGAATGATGGCGTTTGTCAGTGTTGTTTATGTTGCTAATTACAATGATATTTTCACATTGGAAACGTCTATTTGTCTCACGGCTGTACTATTCACCGTCTTCTACTACAGTTAATCAAACTCACAGTCGGAGGCTGGCAGAAACCACTGGCGTATATACTGTACCTTCCTGATCCAGATTTTTTTCTTTACTATCACATATCATGTAGTATTAAAGATAATTAACAAAAGGAAGAATCCTTCCTTTTGAAGAATGGTGCTCATAGCAAGCACTACCTTTTTTTAAACCAGTTTTTTTTTTTTTAAACAGTTCATTTGCCAACTTTGATAACAATACAGAATAATGCATAATGAAATAAATTCATAATGAGACAGACTGTTGGATTTCTTAAGTTACTTCAAGTCCAAGGCTATGTCTTTGTTAGAGCAACACTCCAACATCCCCGGTGTCTCATAACACGTCTGTAAATGTGAAACATTTTCAGCATTATTCATCACGTTCGAGGTGTTGCTCTAAAAAACGACTATGTAAAATAACGGTCCAGCATAAACAACCGAGAAAAGTGTCGAATCGATCTTTTTACTGGAAAGAAATCCAGTAAAAAATAAATAAATAAATAAACCGGGTCAGCCATGTCTACTTACAGCTGAAAGGTAATTGAAAGGAGTTGTATTTCTGAGTCATGTCTGCTTTTGTTTTGTCTCTCCAGCTTAACTCATCTCCGTAAATCTGTCGTCCTTCTCCACGGAGCACGTTTTTCACACAGGTTTCCGTCCATGATCGCAAATTTAAAGATACTATTTAAAGATGGACCACAAATTTGTCTCCAACTGGGGTGATATCATGCGCATGTGTTATGATATGACACGCTGACATAAATAGCGAACCAGAGGGAGATATTATTAGTCACGTTTTTCTTTTCTTTTCTTTCTTTCATTTATTTATTTGATATTTTGCAGAATATGTGTCCGTTTTGTTTTCATCTTTTGCAATTACGTGCTCTTGCTTTGGAGGAATAATACCAGGTTTTTTCGCATCAGGTGTGCAAATGTGCTAGAGTTCAAGGCATTAAAATTGTTCTTTGAGTAAGAGCGAACAAGTGCTTGGTGGTACCGCATACTTAGCAATCTTGTGTTTGCTAATAGGATCACAAGATAGGATCCAATCTCTCGCTCTCTTTTGCTCGCTCTCTTTCTCTCCGTTTCTTCCCCACACCCGTGTGTTATCAGGAGAGACAGGATGTAAGGGTGCTAAGAGTGTGTATGAGAAAGGATGAGGTTTGAGACCTGTTTCAGTTCCTTGTGCGTCGCCTCTTTGTCTCTGCGGCAATGCTCAAGCCCTCAATCATTCGGGCTTGGCATGTTGTCTAATGCTCAAGTGCTTTCTCACCCTCTATTATGAAGTGCTATGACACAGCCATCTCTGGAACAGGAACCAGTTCCTCGTGCCAGTCAGTACCTGAAGTGACCAACGTGTTGATACAGAGATTCAGCAGATATCTGTTATCAGCCCCGTTCCATTTTCTTCAAACCAGGTGGACAACTTCAGTCCGATCCACAGACTTTAAATACACAATGCGTCATGGGACTCGATAAGCCAATGACACCTCGTCCTTGATAAGCTCTCGTTTCGCGCCGAGATATGACTCCGACCGAGCACAAAGGAATGATAATATGTTCTGAAATCTACTCATATGAAAGGAAGTTCACGGTGATCTTGTGGTGTAGTACCCTTCAGTGGATAGCGATGGATAAGAGGCACGTCGACATGGGAATCACTGATATTAGTGGCATATTTACACACGTCCATGCACACAGCAGATTTACTCCGCATATTACACAGCATTTCCGAGATCGTGCTTAACTCGTGAAATATTTTCTACATAACATTAATACTGAGCATAAGTATAAGTCATTCTGCATGCTGCAACTCAGCACTCATGGAATATTTTGCTGTTAGTCCTTAAAGCAATGCAAACCAATGTTAATCGGTGATTTCACCAACCGTGAGTGATAGATCTTGAAAAAAAACAACAGCAAAAAAATGCTATGAAATAAAACAGGAAATTATACATACATCGAGGTGAATATAAACTCTATGTCATTAGTAGTTTATGGAAAGTTATGGAACATGATTTTCATTCAGTCTATCGTGGTTCTCTATATGTTGCTGTGTTAAGCGTTGTACAATATATAGTGATTTTGGAACATGAAAATAAGCAAAGCCATAAGGAAATCCACTTCTCTTCCTCATTCATCGTCTCGTCCTCCTTGTCATCTGTGAACATCTAATCCTCCTCTTCCTCTCCTCTTGCACTCCTCTCCTGTTGAGCTCTCGGGCCTCAGTCCTCCTAATTCGGCCTTATCAGTGCGGTAATTTAGTCAGCACAGCTTGGGTTTCTGTCAGCCGCCGCCGTCTCATTGTCCCACGCAGCTGTAGTTTAGATAAACCCTCAGACGGAACAAAGTCCACCCTGACCTTTACAGACCCAATCGCACTTGTTTCCCCCAAAACTAATTTCTACGGCTTTTGACCCTGGGAGGGCATTACAGACCGGACGAGTGAGCAGGGTAAAGACAGGAGAGAGGAGAGAGGATTTAGATGTCTGGCCACCCTTGGCTCAGTCTGCAGTGCCACTCGGAGCTCGGACCTCTGAACATTTCTGAAAAAGGAACAAAACTAAACGCTGAAGATGGTCTTTCAACTCTCAAGCTCAGAATTATCAGTGCTTTATGACTATTTAGAATATTTCTAATATATATATATATATATATATATATATATATATATATATATATATACACATACATACATATATTGGATTTATAGGCATAAAACATTATACATGCTAAACATATTAGCAAAGCCACCGAGTGGAGTGTGAACATGTGTGTGAAATGCCTGTGCTTGTTTTCACATTTGAACTATTATAATTTATCGGCGTCTGTTATCATCAGCTCTGTCAGCTCTACATAACTTCCTTGCATTATGTGACAAACAAGCGGAGGAAGCTGAGTACAGAGTGGAAGCTTGGACGGAGGGGGAGACGGGGGGGACGGGGGGACGAAGCAAACGGATTCGTAACTAAACGCTCCATTTTTCCCCCTCTCTGTCATCCTTCAGCTTGACGAGCACTCGAAGATGTAAATCCAAAATCCCACTGTCCGTCAGTCTGTGCCCATCAAAAGCACCCTGAAAAGAGACAGACGCGACGCACAAGTGCTTCAGTTAGAGCCCCAGCTCAAGTAGCCAGCAAGGTTCGGGATGCTCGTCTTTAGTTCCCAGGGCGATGCGAGCCCTCGCGCACGCACTCACACACACACACACACACACACACACACACAAGGATTAACTTTTCACATGGCTGGGGGTCCGCGCCTGAAAAGACCTGACAACCAAACAGCTTTATTAAAAAACAGAGAGAAGAAGAAGAGGGGAGGGAGGAGAGAGGGAATTCTTCACATGATGGCCCTGAGAGAGGATTTTGGATATAGAGTGTCCCTGAGGTTTTTTTTCTTTCTTTCTTTCTTTCTTTCTTTCTTTCTTTTTTCTTTCTTGCATTCTTTTTCTTTTCTTTTTTTTTTCTGCTTGCTTTTTTTTTCTTTTCTTTTCTTTTTTTTCTTTCCACTTTTGAATCAAATGAACAAACTGTCTCCTTCTACCTTTCTTATCCCTCATGCCTGGACAGTCGAGACGGATTCCTGAAGCCGATTATCAGCGAAGTAGATCCATGTTATGTGGGAAGTCAGAAATGGGCTCAACTACAATATGAATCATTTCATAAAGCGAGAGAATGGAATCGAATATCGTGCTTTACAGAAAGGTATTTCGAGTAACGATGCTTTTTGAGTAGAATTGCGTATATACTGTATATACTACGTGAGAGCTTTTAAAAGACAAATTCTGCTTGACTTGATTGTGTCTGGTTATCGGAATATTCTTGTGAACTGATAATAATAATAAAAAAAAAAGAAGATAAAAAGATCTTGAGGGATTGCAATGACTGTCAGTGAATCAGGAAATTGAATCTGTTTAAGGACATGCACTTGTAATGGCCCATAGCCAGACTAAGGACAGAAGGGTGGATGTAGTTAGTAGGGCATATCCTTTCACTGCTTCACCCACAGACTTAAGCTATCATTGTTCTACACCGTACATAACACACACAGAACTGAAACAGGAACCGGGGGACATTTCGTTGCGCTGAACTGTTGAATGAACTGCGTGAATGAGTTAATTCACACGTACTTAGAAAACGTTTTTTTCTTTTTTTGTGTGTGTTAATATGGAAATGTAATACATTCTAATATGCAGTATGTCTGAATACAATGCACGATATGTACGTAAGTGAAATATATTCAGCATGTTGACCATTTTTCTGCACGAGTGACTTGTTCATTTGAAAAAGACATGCAGACGAAATCTTCAGCGTTGTGTGATTTCTTAGATTAGCTCAGGTCTCGAGGTGAGGTTACAGCTACAGAAGGGTAAAATCCAGTCAAATCCCTAGAATTTCTAAGACTCTCCAGTTACGGTGTTTACCAGACAATCTCAACACCCCTTTTATAGTTTTCTCCTCCTCAGCCATCACATTTCAAGATAAACCCTCCTCACTCTCACGTCCGGTCACTGTATCCCATACAGAGCGGCCATGCACGGCTCCTGAATGGGCATCAGAAAGTTGATCTTCACTAAGCATTAGGCCTTAGACTGAGGGTTTTGACTAACCTTAAACTGGTCTCTCATTTACTCTCTGTCATGCTTCCTCATCTGACCTCTCTCTCTCTCTCTCTCTCTCTCTCTTTCCTCTTAGTCCTGTCTCTGTTTCTCCCTCTCACATATTCTTTCTTTCCCCGCTGTATGTGTGCTGCTTTTAAGGAACCACATGATGTTTTATTCCAGAATAAAAGTGTTTAAAGCCTTTGTGGTTGACTAGTAAAAATCAAGGCATGAAAATTAGTCAGAGAAATATGTATTTGTTCCCCCCCCCTTCTTTATTGTTTTAAATGCTTCCAAATCCTCTTTTACTTGTGCAATCAACTGCTCACACGTTTCCCCAGCTCACGTTCCCTATGACCGCTTAGTACTTGACATAACATGGAAAGGCTTTGATTGCTTTAATAGCAATACAGTGGCCTTTTATAAGTGGAGCATATTAATGCACGTAGGGGCGAAATCTGCTGGCTTTTCAGGGGAGGCTGATTAAGGTAGCACAGAAATAAATAAATAAATAAATAAATAAAAGGATCTGTAAATATCTGGGAACAAGTACACTGAGCAAATCTCACTATTTTGTGAGCACGAGTATATACACAGATTTTCACCTATTTGTCTGTTTCTAAAATTGTCTCTCTTTCTCTCTCTCACACACACACACACACACACACACACACATGCACATACTCATACATGGAGATATTTGCAGTGGGTGCCAGGCTTATGAAAACCAGCAGGGATTGTTCCTGAATTAAGCAAAGTCAGGGGTGCCTAAATAGGGAC
This sequence comes from Ictalurus furcatus, assembly GCF_023375685.1. Classification (NCBI taxonomy): domain Eukaryota; kingdom Metazoa; phylum Chordata; class Actinopteri; order Siluriformes; family Ictaluridae; genus Ictalurus; species Ictalurus furcatus. The sequence continues at coordinate 6,778,986 of NC_071259.1, forward strand.
CGAGACATAAAGGGGAAATGGGGGGTCAGGCCTGGATTGTGCCTGAATTAGCCAAAGTATTCAGAACCCCCTGAAAAGCTCCTGGGCTCTTTCTCCACAAGCAAATTGGGAGGAAATCTGGCTATTGTCACGTGTTTTGAAGTGGCTACGGGTTTAGTGGGGTGCTTACCTACAGATGAAAGCTGAGACAATGGGGCGGCATGGCCAGCATCGGCAGATGGACTGTTGGAGAGCAATCCTGAGTAAAAGGGTATTTTGAAATGGTGGATGCTGTCAGTTAGCTACCGGTGTTAGACGAAACAAAGATCCCGAAATCACCATAACTCGGTCGGAGGCGCAGCATTGACGTGTTCTGAAATGTTTTTCGAATTCAGATAACTAAAACCCGAGAGCACTTCTGCAACGTCGGACGATTTAAAGATCAGTTTGTTCACATTTCAATATGACAATATGAAACAGAATTCATAATGAATTTTGGATGAAACTGGGGTTTCACTCAAATTTAGCTGAGGGGGCTTGGCGAAATATATACCCGACCCTATGTGCATGGTGACAGTCAAAACTGTCAAGTCACTTAGAGGTGGGTGAAAATGATTGTCTTTAAATGGAAAAAAAATAGTAATACAAATAAAAAAGTGATATGTACTGATGCTAGGGTTAGGGTTGGTCTTCTGTATGATTAAGGATACGAGCTAAGAGGGTGAAAAGGTCAGTAATTAATACATAAAGTTTTTTTTAGACAGTTTTGGACACTAAATTTTGGAGCAGCTGCTCTGCCTGACGTGTTACCTAAACTCCATGAATTTCTCATTCCAGCACCGTTGTGTGCTTGATTGTTGTTTGTTTTGCTGAACTGTTTGTGTAGGGACTCGCACCGACACCAAACTAATTTGAACTCTAGGTCCAAGCCGAGGACTCATTACTATACCAACAGACTTTCTTCATGAGCAAGATGCTGTGAAGGCCTCGCTACACCTCAGGAAATAAATCGGATGTAAAGCTCTTTTCCTATCAGTGCTTTTATTTTTCTTCTTCACTGTATGCCTGTGAAGTTGGCCTCAGATCTGTTGCAGAGAAGGTCATCGATGAAAAGACCACATTTTTCAGCAGTGCTGTTATAAATATCAACTTTTTAAAAATTTTTGATTGGAGATCTTTATTTTAAGCTGGTCTGTGATTTATTTTTTTCTTCTTCTTCTGGTCAAAGTGAATAAACTAACCTTCAGATGGCAGAGCACCATCTACTGACTCAGTGTGTGATTGTGGGGGAGACAGGGCACAAACTTTAAATGGATGAATATTTACCACTTTAATGAATATTAATGTACTTCCACAGTCCTAACTTCCTTTCAAATATTGTGTGTGTGTGTATCTGTGCGTCAATATGGCACACACTAATGGTAGCCGGGAAGTGTGCTGGTCAGCAGTGATTGGTGCTCTGGCTGCCAGCCCTCACCTCTCCTCTCCTCTCCTCTCCTGAGGCACTGGGTCCATGTTTCTCGTCAGTTCGTGCACCCTCTTCCTCCCTCTCCACCCCTGAGGTCTTCCGGAGCCTTCCTCAACATTCTGCCTGTGTCCGCACTCTCATTAATCAACGTCAGGCTCAGGCCCCGAGCGCAACAACAAGGCCAGTATTCTCCGCTCTGGCCCCCTCAAACGCTCATGCATCTCATTGTTCCTCCACCGATTCACATGGGCAAGAGAAAAGGGCCAAGAGCCCGACATGAAAGGGATGAGACCGAAAAACGAGCAAAGACGTGGCATCTCTTTCTTTTCGCCTCGCCTCCTCCTCCTCCCCGCAGTGCTCTCTCTATCTGTCGCTCTTTTCATTTGGGACAAAAAGTAGCATCGCAGACATGATCACTCGGGAATAATTCATCTGTAGAATTTTTTTTTTTTAAAGACAGGCATTGAGATAGTGAGTGAGAGAAAAGGAAACTGAAAGAGAGAGAGAGAGAGAGGGAGAGAGAGGGAGAGAGAGGGCGATGTGTATGCCACTCTTTGTCCCTTGTTTGTCATTAACCTTTGCTGTAACTCCCGGATGGAGCTGCCACTTTTTTCTTTTTTTTTTTGTACAAAGACAGCACTTTTTTTTTCCGCCCAAGGAAAAAAAAAGCATTTATTCATGTCTGGGGAGAGAAAACTCAAATATTTTCAAAGGGTTTATGCTGATGCTGAATATTTTGACAGACAACAAAGAGCAAAGATTTCAGTCATTTAAACAGAGCCAAGCTGACAGTGTTGCTGGTTTGCATAAGCGGAATGGAAAATCATTTCAGGCTAGAGAAGGACTGGCAGTATGTCCCCCCCCCACCCTCTCTCTCTCTCACACACACCTTGCATGTGGTGGTTGCTTACTGTCATCAGTGACCTAATGTTTCTAATCATATAATATAATGTTTTATTCCTTCCATCCTGCTTTTATTTTTTTAAATGGCTTTTTTAAGGCATTATTGCTGCGTTTTGTTTACAGGTGCTTGAACAGTTGTGATTTTGTATTAGAATTTTTTTCCTTGTCAAAATGTTAAAACTTCAAGATGATAGACATGATATACATACTGAGAGAGAGAGAGAGAGAGAGAGAGAGAGATATGGCACAGAATGACCCTCGCCTGGATGACTGATGACCCCTTCTCCTGTTCACGTCAGCCCTCTTGCCTAGCCTAGTCACATGCCACATTGTGTAGCGCTGTTTGCCAATAGACCTCTGTCTTCAGCACAGAGAGGCAATCAGTCTTTTCATCTGTGAGCTCTTGCTTTCACACACCCTCATACAGTTCCTCCAGGCAGCGGCCGGCTGGAGGGAGAAGGGCGATGGGAAATTACATTGCCAATCAATCTTCTCTCCTGTCTTGATGAAGGCTGTCTAAACTTTCGCTCTTTAACTAACCCTCAGAGGTCCATTAAGAATGCTGGACATAAAGTGGACAAACAATAGGGAAGATTAAAAGCCATTCGGTTCTGCCCGTTGGAGTTTAAGGAGGGGTCGAGGCTGGGAAAGTGAGGGCGGGTGGGAGCAGTGGTGTCAATGATATTTTTTAGGAAATGTAGCTGTTCAGAAAAAAAAGAAAGGTATCTAATGTGATTTCCCCCCATATGCCATATGCCTCGACAGACAACATTGTCCATTTTGGGTGGCATTTCACAGTCTGTGATAATTGAAGCGTGTGAGACTTTACAGATTACACAGCAATGTGGGCAATGACCTTTCGTTTTGTTTTGATGTTGTTCGTGGAAGTTGAGCAAACTCTCCATGTTGCATGCCTTAATTATCCAATTGTTAATATGAACTATGGAACATACACATATGTTCAAGCTCATTTGAAATTTGATGAAATGATTGCGTTCGGTGAGCAACGCTCACACTGATACATTCCAAACTAAGACTTAACTGTACTCTGACAACCCTATTGGCGTTCTCATACAGTATGAACCCACATTTAGTGGTCCGTGTTGTGATCAGTCCAGGTTACAGTGTGGGAATCATATAAACACAAGATTCTGTTGGAAATGGTTTGAATTCGTTATTACAGATCCACTTGAGTATCTTTAGTAGCTCAAATATGCAGTAGATATTTCTTGGGGTGCATTAATTCATTGTTATGAGAAATGCTATGTTAATGTTATGTGACTTTCTTATCTCTGTAAATCACCTCAAACTAATGTAAGATATTCATTAAAGCAAATTATTTATTGCTAAATGGTGATCCCATGTTGAATCGATATGAAATATCAAACTGCAATTACAGTCCATTCCTGGCACTTCGTTTCTAAGAGGTGAAAGAATGGATGAATGTAGTGAACAATAGCAAGTGACAGAGGGCACAACTGAAAGCTCAGCAGGCCCTAAGCTCAATGATGCAGACCGACTCCAAGGTTATTTTCTCAGCTCAAAAGAGGGCAAAAAATACCATGACGGTCTCAGAGCAAATTTCTCCATGCCCATACACGGTATTAAGATGTTTCTGATCTGCATTGGCCCACTGCTCTCCCTCCTTGTCTCTCTCTCGCTCTCTCTCTCTTGTGTCTGGGACGATGGCCAAGTGCCACCGAGGACACCCTGTCTAATAAATCATCCCTATTTCAACATCTGCAAGGCCCAAAAGCGCTACCCTTCACTAAGATGGGCCCTTCTCTCTCACACCGGGAGAGCCCTCAGGGACGACAAAACCCGCTATTGTCTCAGCTCCAGTGAAGAGGAGTCTCTCTTCTCTTCCACTCTTTTTGACAAAAGGCGTCTGAAGGCCAGCTTTAGTCTGCCAGCAGAGATGGCCTGCTCTCGGCAGGGAAGCCACTCTCCCTCGCTTGCCATCTCTTTCTCTCCATCCTCTACCCTCTCTCGCCCATCTTTTAATACTCTCCTCCCGTAGAGGTCACTCGCCAAGCCTGGCTCCTTTCATTCCCACCGCACTCTCGGGAGAATATAAAGACATCAAGTGCGGAGGAGGTGGGGGGAAAAGCCAAAATTGCCAGAAAGAGATATTAGGCATGGCTGTCACAGCCATTCTTTGGCCACTTTTCATCTAAAGTGTAATAGAGAAAAAGAAGGGGAAAGAAAGAAATAGATAAATAAACAGCACGACTGAAAGCTCGGATCAGGAGCTTGTTGTGTTATTCATTTAAAAAGTGGATAGAAAAGGGTGGATAAAAAAAAAAAACGCTTCCAACTGCCAATTACATAGAAAGAGGGGAAAAATCAATTCTGAGCATTTAGATGTATAGTTCGGATTCAAACTAAGCTATTCATGGGGTTTTCCTGCATTGTGTAGAAGACAGCATGGTGCACTTGTGTGTGCGTTGGTGAGTGTAATGCTGTGTGTACTTACTGGGCGCTGACTGAAAGTAAAGAGATTCTGGAAGGTGTTTGGGCCTGTCCCCACATGGACAGCTGAATCAGTTCCCATCCCAGTTCCAACTTCATCCTGGTCTTTCATTCACAGGTAAACATGCAATCGCTGGTGATACTGACCAAGACTACTACCAGGACTCTTTGAGAGATCATATATGGGCCACTGGTTATGAGTCAAACTGTGATGACCTGGGCTGTTGGCAGATCAAAAGCTCATGCCTTTTTTTTTGTTTTTCTTTTATGCCATTTGGCCATATCAGGTGGTGTTTCTGTTCACAGACACGTGTATTCATCTCCACGCTTAACTCCCCCCCTTCGAACAAAACAGAACCAAACAAAAAAACGTTTTGATTGGCAATTAACCCGCAGAAGAAGCACACATTTTCTGCTGGCAGGCGGATCTTGATGTCTCAATCTGCAGCACATCAGCGCCATGAAAAGAGGCATTTGACAGCGTTTCCCAGTGTCTAGCAGAGCCCAGCAAAAAGCCACACAGCTCTGAAGAGGTTTAGGGCAGTGATCCCAACACCAGTCCCAACTGTCTGTACTGCATGAAAGCGGCAGATAGCAACAACGCATACATTGTCTATCCAGACCTGCCACAGAGCTTCAGAGTGGGGGCTGGTGAGAAGAACAGATTACTATTACTTGTTGGCCTTGGCTGGTATGGACAGTGTGTAGAACTTGGATACAACAATGAGTAAAAAAAAAAAAAAATGTAACGCCGCTTTTGCCAGACATAGCATGCATGATTTGACCTGCTATTTTAATGGTTTTGTTTTTCTTGTCAACAGTACTTGAGTGTGTGACATGGATGACTCTGATAACTGAATGCATCATTTTAGAGGTACGAGTTGCAGAGGAAAGATAATCAACCCAGAGTACACTTCTTAAAACGCATATGATTTTTGTTGGCTTTGAGCAGATCCCGGCTGGAGAGATAGGGAGAAAAGGCGAGTCAGAGAGAGAGAGAGAGAGAGAGAGAGAGAGAGAGACCAAGTGTCACTCATCATTGAGAGGCCACTTCCATGGGAAACACTGAGCTCATGCCCTATCGGCCCTGTAATGGACACTTTAGAGGGGATGGACTGCTCTGATAGGTCCCCAGGCCCTGATAAAGCAGAATTCCTGTCTGGACTCAAACCCAAACAACATTAACGGCAACACTGTTAGCTCAAACCCCCCTATTCTGCTGCACTCCTCTGCCCACTGGCATAAAGCAGAGGCAGATTCCTCTGTCCGACTTTGGCAGGACTGGATGGTCTCTCCCTTCAGCACCGCGCCACTTATCTCCAGCCAGCGCGCAATGATAACACTGTTAACAACAATAATGTGTGGCTGGGGCACACAACTGCCATCATGACAAGTCAGAGGGGTTAAAAAAAAGCCCTGTCTTCAACAGCCGCTGCCTCGACACGCTTCATGCTCCATCTTCTCTTTTGCACTAGAATATGGTTATCCTGTGTCTAGTCTTACCAAGAAAAAAGATTTATCAAGGGCCTGAACATTTTCTTCCTCTTTCGCTGCCTTGGGGGAAAGCCTCTTGTTAGTTTAAAACTCATGTTCTAAAGATTAATGTTGGCCAGAGGAGCACGTCATCATTGCTTAACTTACAGCTGCAGGGTGGATAAAGCCAGTTTTGTGTTTTTTTCAACAGAGGTACGGATGAGTTCTCACTCAGCGCCACTAGCGCTCTGCATCTCAGCACCCGGCCACATCCATTAAACCACCACGGCACTGTAGAAACACTATGCGAAAGCCATGCAAAACTTTCGCTTTTTCCTCCTCATTTCGCTCGTTTTCACTTCTCGCTCTTTTCAACGATCAGACGTGCGTCAGTGTAAAAACAGCGAAAGGAAAAATACCTTTCGAGCTCCTTTTATAAACATTTTCCCCGATGATCGCTCTATTTACACGGCTGACGGAACGTTCGAGTCGAGACGTTTTGCGTCCATCAGAAGAAACAATGACGAGATGCCTCCAGGGTCCCATCGGATTCGTAAGGCCGTGATGGTCTCAGCTATGTAGACAGAAAAAAAAAAAACAACAAGCAGTGGGAACATGCTGACTCACCTGACTAGACCATAGCAGTAATACTAATAACTTTGACAGTGATGATGACCTTTACCTAGATGGCCAGCGAGTCTTCTGTGTATTCGTCTGATGGTTCTTTATGATAGCAGTGGATAAAAATGTACCACTTCAAACATCCCGCCTGGTGCTTTTGGGGCCCTGGCAGTTGACACTGCTGTAAAGTGTTATCTGCTGGCTAATAAAGTCATTTGTGATGAGCCGAAGTTCATCTGCAGGGACGTTTGCAGACAGCACCTGTCATTCAGGAATTATTTATAAAGTCATTTAGAGCAGATTTGCTGATCTGCTCTAACGTCTCGTCGATCAAAAGTCAACATCGAAGTCGATCCAAAGTCAACGTCGACCTCTGAGATACCAAACGTAAAGCCAGCGGCTTAGACTTTCTCCCTATCCGTACACGTTCCCTCACCGCCGTCTTGCAGAAGCCCACCTACAAAGTCCATTCTGATATGACTGACTCCCTTCTGTCTGGCTCGAATTGCTGTGATTTGAGGTTTATGCTCCAGATGTGTTGGGCCACGTGTGTACTTTGCATGACGTCAGTACATGCTGAAATACCTGGGCTATAGAGAAAGATTGTGCTAGGTGCACTAGAAAGTGTTTTTAAATATACACAAATCTTCACGCTAGTACTATTTATGTAAAGGCATATGGAAGAATGTTGGAACAACCTGGAACGATACCCTTGCCCGGAGTCATCAGTGTAAATAAAATTATAATAAAGTTCAGCCATAAACAGTGTCCGGAGATGTTCCCCTGAGTGCATGCTAGGCCTTGAACAGCTCATCTTTCACCTAATCTTTGCAGTTAGAGTAAACAGAGTGCTGTGAATCATGGGAGTGCAATGTGCTAGGACAGGCTAATCAATTTCATTAGCTGCATCAATCATCCCTAGCTGACGTTTATTGTGGTAGTGATGGGTTGATCTTGTGGACTTGGGGACAGGCGGCTTCGGTGATAAATGCTGCTATCTCCAGAGAGAAGAAATAAATAGAGGCCTCTTGTATTCTGCGGGAGAGTCGGGCGGAAAAGACGGCGCGTCGAGGAGGGGAAAAAAGGTCCGAGCGAATAGATCAATCCCTTCGTAGCTACACTACATTTCCACGCAGTCGTCTAGAGAAAAATCAATGCGCAGAGATGTCTGGGATAATGAATCGAGTGCCACTTCATTGGGGAGTTCACCGACATGCTGTTTCATGGTGATCATTTCGATGACAGTAAATCAAGGCTTTCACGGCCATGTGAATTGTGTTCTCTGCAGTAGTGTGGCAAGAAGACCTCGTCCTCTCACGTTACGACGATCGGGCCGAAGCAGAGTCAAGCCCAATCTCCCTGGATCTCTGGTCAAACTCTTAGGAGTACATTACAACATTTTACTAGGAAAATATCCAGATTTCTTTTTTTTTTTTTCCTCCCTGAAACAAATACTCCCATGCCATGGAAGTCTGCAACTGTAGATTAACAGAGATATATTTTCCCTTGTGTCCTCTGTAAAACTTTTTAAAGGCAGAAATTCAGTACTGTGTTTTTCTACAGTATTCCGAACACGACCATCCATCATTTTACTTCATACAGGAGCATCTGTGTTTGCATGGAGAGAAAAATTTTTTTTTTTTAAATCTCGTCTGTCCTCAAAAGCTCACGAGTTGCCAGAAATGTTTATTTTTGCATTGAACCCAGCAGTAGTTAACAGGCTTCTAAGTGAAGGAATGGATTGTTGAAAGAGTCTAGAGAGTAACTAAACTAATCGGACAGCTAAACTAATGTTTTTGGCCATCTTCGAACATGGTACAATTGTGAAAATATACCATTTAGCGTCATCTCTTCAATCATTAATAACAGAAACATTTCCCGCCGCTAAAAATCACTGGCAGCGGATAAATAAAACATAAAACGCTGTGCACTTTGGCCCTCGTCAGCCTTACAAGTGGAGGAAATATCCTGTTTGTGATCCGTACTTTGTATCACCCGGCGGTATCTCTTGGCTACAGCTTTCAATTTCACTCTTTGAATTTTTTAGTGGTCAACGTGGGAACTAATCTGATCTGGACGCGTCTCAAGCCAGGAGGGTAAACGCTTTTCTAGCTACAGTTCATTTCACGCACACAAGTGTGTTTTCTGTTGTCTGCACGACCGCAGCGCTAAAACGACACGAATTCTTATCCCGTCATTAGAACCATTACAGATGTTATTGTTGGTGGGTTTTCTCAACGAAGCCCTGTTCCAGTTATCGTCAGGCGTGATTGTTTTCCATTGCGCTTAAACTGATGGGCGCATGAACAGTTTCAAATCTGGGATTGCAGAGATTTTGTAGAGATTTTCATAGGCAAAATGCTGCTTTTTTGGGGTTTTTTTTTTTTGCGCCAAAAGTTGAAAAGTCCATCTGACATAACTCACTCATGAGTGAGTTCGTGTGTGTGTGTGTGTGTGTGTGTCTCTAACAAGGCCATTGTACTCCTTCTGTCAGCAGGGTAACAAGTGTGGAGCTTCACTGTCATCATGCTGGAGATGAGAGTGTAAATGATAGGATAAAACACCACCCCGCTGTCAGTGAAACACATGAAAACACTCACGTTCTCAGACAGCTACCGCCTCGTAGAAACCCCCCACCCTCACAGATGAGCACACACACACACACACACACACACACACGCACACGCACACTCACTCACACTGTTCCGAGGCAAATGAAGAAAGCAGTAAATCCTTCCTCATCACATCTTTGCCATTATTTCATTCAGCAGAAGAAACCACGTACCCCTTCGCAAGAATTTCTGTGCCGTGTAAATCACTAGAAATAGAAAGCTTTGAAAATCCAGGCTCAACTTTTAAGCACGTGCTTAAACTCGTGCCAAGAAATCTTCAGCAAAAGAATGGTTAATGTAATTATGCTGAGAAGCCTCTATTTAACAATTGCTGTAAATGCTGTAAAAACGTACAGTCAGTGAAACGCCTTATCGTGTTATGCTCGTATACGTTATGTTACGTTATAGGTATGCCAAACTGCAGCTCGGATACGTCTGACCTTTTTTAGAGCATAATATCTGCCATGATCATTTCCATCATGAGGTTTGGCCCATGGACGATGTTATTGCAATATTTATGTCAGATGTCCTTAAATAGTTGTAAAAAGATTAACTGTGTCTTTGGAGAAAGTTGGCTCGCGTTGGAATTTTGTAGTACACGACAGTTGCAATGAATTAAAGCGCCACATGCGTGGGTTTAATGAAGGAGAGTCCTGAAGAGTGCTGAAGAGAAATGTGCGTGTGTTCGGATACAAAAGGCTGGCTCGTGAGCTCGGTGAACTCTGTGTTATGCTTGGCGGAATAATTGCTGCGATTATTCTTTTCCATCCAATGAGACAGATTTAAAGATCCCCCTGCACCCTCATTTGCTTTCTTATATGGAGTCTGTCTTGGCGACAAACACATTTGTCTTGCCCAAATTTTTTCGCCATTATACAATCACCCCAAATAAAACCGAACCTTACGTTTACAATTGACAGACCTTCTACCATGCAGCTGGATTTGTTTGAGTCATGCGTACAAAAAAATAAAAAGGTTCTCTCACCATCAGATGACGTATTAATTTATTAATTTTATTTTGGGGGGGGGGGGGTAATCTCGTCAGTGATTGACCTCTGCCTCAACCCCAGTCAAAGAAATCAGTATTTATGCCACAACCCTGTATATATATACATACATATATATATATATATATATATATATATATATATATATATATATATATGTATGTATGTATGTACATATGTGAGAGAGAGCGAGAGAGAGAGAGCTATGGGAATATATATATACTTAGAGCACCTCACAAGATACTTTATATATATATATATATATATATATATATATATATATATAGAGAGAGAGAGAGAGAGAGAGAGAGAGAGAGAGAGAGGGCGATATGGAGATATATATATATATATATATATATATATATATATATATATATATATATACTTAGAGCACCTCACAAGAGACTTTATATATATATATATATATATATATATATATATATATAGAGAGAGAGAGAGAGAGAGAGAGAGAGAGAGAGAGAGGGCGATATGGAGATATATATATATATATATATATATATATATATATATATACTTAGAGCACCTCACAAGAGACTTTATATATATATATATATATATATATATATAGAGAGAGAGAGAGAGAGAGAGAGAGAGAGGGCGATATGGAGATATATATATATATATATATATATATATATATATATATATATATATACTTAGAGCACCTCACAAGAGACTTTATATATATATATATATATATAGAGAGAGAGAGAGAGAGAGAGAGAGAGAGAGAGGGCGATATGGAGAAATATATATATATATATATATATATATATATATATATATATATATATATATATATACTTAGAGCACCTCACAAGAGACTTTATATATATATATATATATATATATAGAGAGAGAGAGAGAGAGAGAGAGAGAGAGAGAGAGAGAGAGAGCGATATGGGGAGATATATATATATATATATATATATATATATATATATATATATATATATATATATACTTAGAGCACCTCACAAGAGACTTTATATATATATATAGAGAGAGAGAGAGAGAGGGAGAGAGAGAGAGAGAGGGCGATATGGAGATATATATATATATATATACTTAGAGCACCTCACAAGAGACTTTATATATATATATATAGAGAGAGAGAGAGAGAGAGAGAGAGAGAGTGAGAGAGAGAGAGAGAGGGCGATATATATATATATATATATATATATATATATATATATATATATATATATATATATATATATATATATACACTTATAGCACCTCAGAGGAGACTTTACACGACATTAATGTTGGCTGGTCTCAGTCTGGCCTCAGCATTGATATTTGCAAAGCCGCAGTCCGACTGCCAGAGTAACTCCTCCTAACCATTTCCTCCCTCCCGATGTTCCTTTAATATGTCAAGACTTTCTCGAGTGATGAGACTGAAGTCTGCCCAAAATGCCATGAAGCGTGCCTCCACATAACAGGTGGTTAAACTTTCTGGGTAAACAAACCGATTAATAGAACTGCCCATGATTGGGAATAAATTTAAACCGTAAATAAAAACAGATTCGGTGAACCTTAATATGAGCATAAATAGCAATTATTATACTGTATATCTTGCAATATTATAATATTACAGCATTTGCTTTCACCGTGCCTTTTTTTTCTTTCTTTTTCTCCCCTTCAGCTTGCACTCTCACAAATGTCAAAGAATCTCATCTCACAAATATGCTTCTTTTTGCATTTGCATAAAAGGGAGATCCTGGCCTGAATTAAAAGCTTCTATTGATCTTCTGTAGACATCAGAAGCACTTTCATCCTCAGGTTGAAACATTGCCGGGCTCACGGCGAACGTGCCGCAAAAAGCAGATATTGATAAAGCAGTATTGGGTTTCAAAACAGTCAATCATAGTGCAGGAGAGTGTATTAATAAAAGTATTCAGATAATGAAAGTCCCAGGCTACATAAGATAAATGGTCTCGGGTGTGCTTTCTGCCGATTCTCTAGAGTAAATCTAACAGTTTCAGGATCCTATAAATGTTTATTATTAAGGAATAAAATATGCAGTTAATGGTACAATCCAAAAGTGTTTTATTTCTCTTATACCACCGCAGTCTGCCTACACTTATATCTACATATTTATTAAAGGATGACATGTTGTACGTTTGATCTGGTTATAGTTATGGTTAATATTGTAGAACAGCTGCGAAAACATACGGCTTTACCGCCGACACTGGAGACTCCTTCCAAAAATGCTGTTTGCCTCCTTAGTATGTAAACTGGTTGTAAATGAAATATATTCTTTTTAGTAATTGCACTATGGCACTTTAAACAGCAATTATTTGACTTTATATTAAAGCCAGCTGTCAGAGTCAGCACCGCCTGTATGCACTATATTGTCTGGCCCTCCTGTATGATTATTACAGATCATGCTCTTAAATGGTTTATCAATAAACACACTCCGCACCTTGATTTATCTGTATTGCTCTGCCAATATGAAGTCTAGAGTCCTAAAAGGCCACAGCGACCTAAAGATGATGGATGATCACACCATGAGTAAGGATATGGCTCTTAATAAATTTGAGGCAGCTCGTTATTATAAACAGCGATGTCGATTTCTTTTAGACAGCGGTTCGTAAAGTGAAGTCCTGCTGCGTAGGTGTAGCTGCTGAGTTAGCTTACAGTTTACAGGCACGACGTGTGTTTTTCAGCGCTTTCAACTAATGAGATTTGTTCGTTTGGAACATTTCGATATCAATTTGTTCGCGAAAAAGAAACGTTTGAATGACATTTTTGCGAGGTTATGATTGTGTTGTGGTTATAGAAATCGTATAGAAACCACCGTAAGTATTTTATACTGTGAACCGTGCACAATTTGTAGAAACCTGCCTTGACCTTGAAGTAATACCTGAGGTGTTTTTGTCGATCATATCTGTGGGTTTTTTTGCTCTCCCACACACCCACCTCGTCCTGACTGAAAGCGAGGGCCACTGTTAGCTTTACTCGTGGTGATAAGTATTAAACAAACTTGCCTGCCGTAACCGTCGCTCCTCTCTCCTTTGTGTTCGCACAATAGGAATTCAGCATTCCTTTAGCCATCCGTTTCGCTGCCCGCCACGTCTTTCTCACACTCCCTGACAGGACAGGAGATGTTGATAAGAATATAATAGAGAATCAAACAATGCTAAGCTGGGAGCGATTATATTTAATTGCCCACGGTGGAGTGTTCACTATCAGTACTCCCTTGATGTTTGCCTTGGCCCTAAAAAGCTGCAAGCCCTCGACTTATTAAAGTCATCACGAATATATCAGATTGTCGCTAGTTTCCTGGTATTTACCGCTGAACTCTTTTCTGCTCTCGCTCAGAGTTTTTAATGTGTAGGCTCTTTGTTGAAATGTTTGTTAAGCAGTGAGAACAGTTCTGAGACTATTTATTTATTTATTTATTTATTTTTGCTTGCCTGATTTTGAAGACAAATGACTTTAGATGTAAAAGTCCAGCTGTGATACAATCTCACATCGTGCTCTATACAAACGTAATCCAAGCACGGCTATACACACGTTAATAACGGTATAGAGGAGGAGTAACGTATATAGAGTATGAATGAGCCACGTGTGTACGCCGTTCTTAATGTGTTTTGATATTTATATATTTATAACCGTGAGAAACGTGGTTTACATGGAACCATGAGGAGCGTGATGAGCGGACACTGGTTTCTGGACACACTTCACATTCCTCTCTCTCTTTCTCTCTCTCTCTCTCTATGTTTATTTTTGTCCACCTCGGACTGGGCGACTCACTAATCTATATGTCAGGAGATCAATAATGCGCCTTGGTCCACATATCTAAAAAGCCGTGCGCTTCGCCAAAACAAGAGAATATTCTCAATAACTGCGAAGCAAAACTTTCAATTAGTGGCTTTCTTCGTGTGGTTGTTTGAGCCAAAGAGATGCCACTCAGCAAGTTCAAAAGGCACTGAGGTTTGTTTTCTGGTGTTTCTTTTTGGAAACTTGTGGCTTTTGACATCCATAACCATCTATTGGCCGCGCTGCTGTATTGCCTCATATTATCCAGACTTGAGGAGAATTGTTTTTGGCAATGTGCACCGAAATTTCCCCCCACTGAAAAAGCCCTTAAAATGTGCTCGCTTTACTTCTTCAGCTTCAACGTCCAGCTTTTACAGCTCGGTGTCAGGCTCGTTCACAGTTCTTCACTAATTGCAATTAGAATAAAACGAAAGCTGTGACAAGGCAGCGTTGTCATTGGCTTGATTGAGGCTGTCTTTTCCTCAGCACTCAGCCCGTCACTTGTGTTAGGCTAAAGAGGGAAAAGTTGAAGAAAACCTATTATGTAAAATGAAGGGGTGTTTTCTTTGCCCGTTGTGTGTCTATTAAGACAGCTGGATGGCTGGGTTGGAAAAGCTTTGCTGGTTTGTGTGTGTGTGTGTGTGTGTGCATTGTGTGTTTGAGGGGTGAGGTTGTTTTCTTTTGTCTGTCGGTCTTCACTGTGTGTCATTATGAATAGAGTTGAAGGAAATGAAGGTGTGCTCATAAAGGTGTGCTTATAATGTTAATAACATTTTTTTCCCCAAGGGTGAACACATACACATTTACTCTCTCTCTCTCTCTCTCTCTCTCTCTCTCTCTCTCTCTCTCTCTCTCTCTCTCTCTCTTCTCTTCTCTTCTCTTCTCTTTTTCTTATATACACATACATCGGTGTTAAGCAGGTTAGAAAGTAGGCTGAAATCGTTTACGGTGTGTTTATTTTCGAAGTCCTCCACCATAGCACCTCTGTTTTTGGATACTCCTGAGCACTGTCAGCCTGACATGCTAATCACAGAACTTCTCGGCGATTTCATTTACATAAGAAGACCTGACAAGCTTGTGTAAGCAAACATAGCGAGACGCTTCTTAGAGGTCCAATTGTGCGTGTTACGTCTGTTTAGAAAAAAACATCGCCAATTCCCACCGGAGTATCAATGGCGCAAATTGTCCCATCACAAAAAGTAAGGGGGGGGGGGGGGGGCGAGTCAGAAGAGTCACTTTGAAATGATTCTGACATGCCATAAATCATACCAACGCTTGTGGCAAATCATACTTTCCAACCATCTAATTAATACACTATTTATTTACTTGACATGCACCCACACATATGGCCATCGCTCTCTGATGGTAAGTCATTTAACAAGCTGGGTGTTGGCCAAGTATGCACACACATTCTCTCTCTCTCTCTCTCTCTCTCTCTCTCCCTCTCTCTCTTGAAAATAGTACCTACTTACTACTACTTGTGTAGTATTTTACAAAATAGGCTCCACATCAATACTTGTAATTACAAAAAAAAATTCAACTATTAATTTTCAGTTATTTTAAGTTTCATGTCATTGAGCACAATAATTTAATGCATATATAAATATTGTCTATCCTAATAACAATGAACAGTGTCAAATACCGAAGGTGGAAATGATTTCAATCTGAAAGACATCAATAAAGCATTTTGTGGTTTCATATGCACCTGATATATATTTGTTATAATATAATTAATATTAATAATAGTGATTACTTGCCCAGGGTAAACACATACACATACTTACTTTCTCTCTCTCTCTCTCTCTCTCTCTCTCTGCCTCAGACTGCAGTGCAATTACACTACACACATTTATAAACATGCAGTAAGCATGTGTCTTTGTGTATCTGCGTGACTAAGTGTGTGTTCTAGTGTGTGGGTTTGTGAGTGTGCACCGCGAGAATCGCTTGCACATGTGCTGTGGTGTAGCAATGAAGCAAAGAGTAGACTTAAAAAAAAAAAAAAAAAAAAGTGGCTGCAGTTACTCGCTTTGGATTCTACACCATGCTTGTTTAAAACGTGTCATTCGAATGCACCGGCACCGTAACGCCGTTCTGGTCTGGTGTGGCTCTGACATGGCTACAGGATTGAATTATGTATGTAAGTAGTTTAAGTAGACTTGTTTGAGTATTTGTGATGTAATTGCTTCCACTTGGTTGGCTTGGATACAGTGACAGGCTCATTTAGGGAACCACAGCTTTTGGGCAGTGTGCAGCACTGCCAATCAAACGCTGATAAAGGGGTGCTGGGAGCGTATTGCGTTTTTGTTTTTGTTTTGTTTTGTTGTTGTTTGCTTTCCTTCGTTTTTCACGGGTTTTAAATACTCTCTTTTCAGCCCCACATCCTTTTGCACGTTTTTATAACCCGAATGGGTTGCACGCTCACTTTTAGGGCCTCCTTCCCAATTTGAATTGCATTTCAGCACGCTGCCAGAATGCGTTCGGATGAATTGAGAGAACCGAAGCAGTTGTGCTGACTTGTGGGTGAAGCAGCTCGACAGTCATGTCTTTTAAAACGCAACGTATTGTTTGTGTGTAAGACAGAATAAAGAAAAGAGTTTGTATAGTGGTTAGCTCCCGTACGTACACACACATGCACACAGGCACACACACACATACACACACGCACACTGACCAACAGCCAATCACGTGATACAGCTGTCAATTATGAAAAGTTCAGCTGCCTAACTCAAAAGGTAGCTATTGTATAATCATATACATATTCAAACTGTAGACCTTGCTGATCAACAGTTACTAAATGATGGCACAAAAATCATTCCAGACACACTGTCATGGAAGTAGCTATTGAGATTAAATGAACGGCTGTGGCACAGGTGATAGAGCGGGTTGTCCACCCTGCAGCTCTCACCTGGTTTCTCATTGATGCTAAGCAGGGTTGAGCCTGGCCAGTACCTGGATGGGAGACCTCTTGGGGAGAACTAAGGTTGCTGCTGGAAGTGGTATTAGTGAAGCCAGCAGGGGCGCTCACCCTGTGTATGTATAGTGACGGGAACACCTATACTGTAAAAACAGCACCGTCTTTCAGATGAGACGTTAAACTGAGGTCCTGACTCTCTGTGGTCATTAAAAATCCCAAGACACTTCTCATAAAAGAGTAGGCATATAACTCCAGTGTCCTGGCGAAATTCCCCTGTTGGCCCTTATCTATCCTGGCCCCCTAATATTCTCCATATCTGAATTGGCTAGATCACTCTCCTCTCCTCTCCACCAATAGCTGGTGTGTAGTGGGAGTTCTGGTGCAATATGGCTGCCATCGCATCATCCAGATGGATGCTACACACTGGTGGTGGTTTGAGGAGATTTCCCCCTCCCCATACAATGTAAAAGCACTTTGAGTGTCTAGAAAAGCGCTTTATAAATCTAAGGAATTATTATTATTAATCGTAGGGTTGGCGGTTCGACTCCCGGCCCACGTGACTCAGCATGCCGAAGTGTCCTTGGGCAAGACACTGAACCCCAATGTTAGCTTCCCGAAGGCAAGCTAACGCCTTGCATGGCAGCTCTGCTACCATTGGTGTGTGAGAGTGTGTGTGAATGGGTGAAGGAGAACCAGTCTAAAGGGCTTTGTAGAACCGCTAAGATTAAAAAAGCGCTATATAAGTGCAGACCATTTACCATTTACCAAGACGGGAAAGTATTAAACACAAATATATGATGAATAATAAACAGCGGACATTAGATGAAACATCGTCACCATTAAAACCCTTCTGTGCGAGCGTGCCTCGAGCGTAACTTAAAACTAATCGTTTAAAATAACATTTTCCTTATATCCATCTTCAAATACAGCAGTCTCAAAACAGAACGATAAAAATCTCTCGTTCCTGGATACAGCAGAATTGCCTTTTGTGTAATTCTGTTAGAGAGAGCACTATGAAATGCACCC
Source organism: Ictalurus furcatus (assembly GCF_023375685.1). Taxonomy (NCBI): domain Eukaryota; kingdom Metazoa; phylum Chordata; class Actinopteri; order Siluriformes; family Ictaluridae; genus Ictalurus; species Ictalurus furcatus. The sequence goes on from NC_071259.1 coordinate 6,797,250, forward strand.
ATGTCAAGTTCAATACAGAACCACATGTTGGGTCACAGAGCCCTTCCTCACCCTCACACACCTTCCATTCAGAAGATGAGACAGGAAAAGGAGGCGGCTTTCGGATGGTGGAGATCAGCGTACTCCTGTAACACAGCCCAATAATCCCAGAGCGCAGCCCTCTTCCTCTCCTCCCCTGCCCACGAATGAATGAACGGCACACAGAGAGCGGTGAACTCACACGAGCTCCCATTATCTCCCGAAACCTGGAACAGACTCGGCTCTCATCAGAGCCGCGGCTCTAAAAGACACCGGCTGTAGTCTGGCGCGCGCCTCTCTAGATAAATATTCCTGAAGGCCCCTAATACCACCACGTCTCCTCCTCCGACTGTCTGCGCCGAGCGAAATTTCCTGCTCCCGTGAGTTAATGTCAAATCTATGAGCCTTTCATTTCAGCACACAAAGAGCGGGCTTCAGTCTGCGTGCGCCGGTCGGTGTGGGGGTGCAGGGGTCAAACGATGGACTCCTGTCTCATCACTCAGTGGCCGCTTTATGCTTTCTGCTCATCAGGTTTCAGCCCCCACGCCGCAGCTATTAGAACAGACAGCTTGAAAGAAAGCAACTTGAATCGATGTCCTTAATATTAATATTAATACCCATGTCCTGTCCTTCTGTTTGTTTTGTATTATACATGTGATTTTAAACTGAGCTGGGGGTTTAATGCTCTTTTCTTTTCCTCTACAGCAAATGCTGAATGATCACGAAGTGTCGTCACAGGATAGCTGCATCAAAAAGGTAAGCCTGAATGTGTGTCTGAAAACAACAACAACAACAACCCCAAAACAGATCATCACACACTCAAACTGTAGATGGAGAAGGTTCACAAGCAAGGGAGTCTTATTTACCAAACGCGTCACCAATAAAATAAATAAATCCTGTGAATGCAGTCATAATTTCTGTTTAAACATCTGTCAGAAAGTATGTGGATGTTGCTTTGGAGATAACAGAGAATCTCTCTTTATATACTGATTCCAGAACAAGTTCCACCAAAGGCTCAGGGTTAGGTTTAAGAGGTGATAAATTGATTGTAGGGGTGGCAAGCTTCGTTTCTTTTATGGCCCGTGTGAGAAGGTCGAGGCGGTGGTCGGGAGGGGGGTAAGAAAGGAGTTCAAGTGTAAAACCAATGGAGCATGAAAGAACAATGGCAAGACACCTGCTCGGAGAATCAGCACGAGTCTCATGTGAAGACCGCCTGAGAGGCAGCTGAAGTGTGCGGCTTTAGTTAATGACCCCGTTGGCTCTCACCAGGCTTCGGCCTTTCAGAAGTCTCTCGCTTTGAGGCTTTTATTCGATCAGAAATCGTCATTACATCGTCGTTAATGATCCCCGATTGTCAATTTGGGCCCTGCTTCACCTTCTAGTCTTGTGGCACGTGTCGCCTAGCATATTTAGGGCTTTTTCCAACATCCAGAATTATTCACAGTAATAATTACGACTCCTTAACGGGCTTTAAAAAATGTCCACTTAGACGTTGAAGTATAACCGGTGTCTTTTAAAAGGGAATAATAATAATAATAATACTGGGTTCATGTATAGATACGTGTATTCCTGCTTGTTTGTTGAGCTCCTACAATAAAAACATCCATGCCACATTATCTATAATATCATCATCTCGCTGTTCTCTTTCAATAATACCCTCCTGACCTTTCTAAAGACAACAAGCCAAAAAAAGGGTGGTTTTATTTCCCCGAGCTGAAAAGCCTTCTTAGCTTCAATCCCACAGGATGGGATAGATACAGGGAGAAAGGGAAGGTGAGAAGGATGAGGGGATCGAGGCTCAGCTCTTCTTTCATTTATTTATCCTCCTTCTCCAAACACAAACAGTTTCTAGACTCGCGGCAGGAGATGCCTATCGACGGCGGTGGGAGATAGGATCTGCCTTATTGCCCGTGATCGCCTGGGTATTCACGAACCCCCTTTCCACTCTCACACACTAATATTTCAGCTTTCCCAGAAGCCGCCAGATGTAATCTGACTGCTCACACTTTGTCCAAAGAGTGTGTGTGTGTGTGTGTGTATGTGTGAGTGCATCTGTATCTGTGGGTGTGGGTGTGTGTGTGTGTGTGTGTGTGCGTCTATGTCTTACAAACATGTAAGCTCACAGTGATCCGGCAGCGATAACACTGAGAGACATAAATTCATTATAGAAAATCAATGGCTTGTAATTGCATTCAGAACTGATCCAAAGAGAAGCCTGGGCAGATCCCCTGCAGCATTGTCCTGCGTCTGGCCCGATTCGAAATTAAAACATTCGCTCCATTTAGACTGCTTTATAAATGCGAAAGGGCCTAAAGCAGGCCTGTGATGCTTTAATGGGAAAGAGATTAATGACTCTTTTGACAAGCACCCAGAGATCACATTAATGTCTTTCTGGCCCTTACTGCCATGAGTCTTTTTTACTTGAGGTTAGAAAAATTACCACTGATATCTTATCTAAAAAAAAAAAAAAAAAAAGAAAAAAAAAAGAGCTATCGTATTGAAAAATATGCATCTTTGACATTCCTGAACCGAAAGCATGTCCCGAAGCTTGCCTTTCATGTTGTGGCAGCCTCCTTTTGTTCAGTTGGTGTGTACAGGGTCAGGTCATCGCTTTAACACTTTCTTTTCCCTCCGATGAGAAACAAAAAGGAGCAGAGGATAAGGGGAATGGTTAGACTGGACTCGGGTCAGCAGCATTAGCAGAGAGGGTCACCAGGGGGGTAAATAGACCTTTTAATGTTTGCTTTATCAAGCCAGGAAAATTTCCCTCCTGTAAAGATTCCATCTCAAACGATCCGTCAAATTTATGATGGGCTTATTATGCCCCAGAAACGCATTACAGGTCAGGAGGAGCGCTTTTCTGACCTGCGGGCAGCTCGCTCCAAATGTGATGATTGATTGATAATTATGATAATTTGTTTGAAATGATTATCTGGATACAATAATCGCTAGCGTGCAACCCCCCCCTCGTCGCATGCCTCCTCCCCCCCCCCCCTGCATTTTCGCCCACTCGTAACGCAGGGCCATCAGAAATGGCCTCTGGTTATGGACGGGATAGAAACAGGGGCCTCCCAGTCCAGTCCCCAGGGCCCAGGGGGGCCCCGGCGATGAATGATGACCCAGAGGAGTCTGAAATCAGAGGAGAATAAACAGGGGAAAGAAGAGGAGGAGAGGGACAGGGGGAAGGCTGGTAACTATCTGTAGCGGAGGGCAATTATACGCCAGGCCAGGCTGCCCCTGGGGCAGGAGCATGGACTGAAGAATGCAGAGGGCTCAGAATTCTGACCACCCAACACACACACACACACAATGCTGTATGAAAGGTGGGAAGTAAGAGGACGGTCTGGGAAAAAATGTTTCCTCCTGAAGTTTCTGTTCATTGTCTGAGCGAAAACAAATGACCAGGAAGTGGTAATAATTAACGAACATGTCTTGAAGGAACAAGTAAAACAAATTCTGAAAACAACTGTCGAGATTCCAAAGTAAATTAGGTTCTTAATTTAGTTTTTTCTTTCTTTCTCTAAAACCCCTCGTTTTAACTGTCAGTCGAGGATCTTTTTTTTTTTCTCTCAGGAATGTGACTCTACTGAACAACATGCCTGTTCGATTAAAACGGAAAGCCTTCTTATGCGCTTCAGCAGCAGACTGTCAAAAAACACTCAGCAATTGGATGTCGTTGGCTTCTTCTGTCACCAAGAGGGGAGGAGGCCTCCGCAGAAATAATATTTGTGGGGTTTTTTTGCTGTTTCTTTTTATAAGTAGGACTAGGAGATGACTTAATGATAATATCCTTTCTTTCTTCTCCTGGCTCGGTTACACTCTAACGGACGATCTGCTTTTTCCTCCGGAGCTCGCCGAAGTGCATTGTACTGTACACACACACACACACACACACACACACACACTCACACTGTTTGCTTACTCGAGGGAGCACTCACACACCAAGTCTGTGACATTTGAGTAAGACACCCTTGCGTGATGAACATCATGGACACACAACAGGGCTCTCAGATTGAATTTTACAATTCAACTACTGTCGTATTTGCATTTACATAATATCTAAAGCGAAATAAAAGTCCCCATTATACAAGGTTTTAACCTTTTTAGTTCCGTATATACTTTTCAATTCTGTTCTGAAAGAATGATTACATTATTTTTATTATTATTATTATTATTATTATTATTATTATTATTATTATCTGAAGTAGTTCAGAATTTCCAACACTTCCAACACATAGGAGTTCACACACTTGTCTAAATGACGTTCTAACAAGTGTACAGTGCTCTATATAGGGCCATTAAGTATGTAATCCTCATGTAATGAGCGTATATAATAAATAGGAGGCCATACGCTGTGTTGCAGGCGAAAAAATAGTATTAAAACTATATATTACTTCATAAAGAAGAGTTGAAGATGTCAGATTTTAATGTGGATCTCAGGTAGTGTAAGAAATGAAAAAAAAATCAATAAATAAATAATTGTTGGATGAGGGAGGAAGTGGTTTGAAAAAAATTTAAAAAATACCCCGTAATTATGATATTGCCTTCTTGAGCTTTCCGACACTGACGTGTCCTGTCTTAGGGTATGTCTTTTTTTTTTTTCTTCCCCCTTCTTTGACAAGAACTGAAAACAAACATGCCTTTCTGCCCTGTCTGTGGGAACTGTCCCTCACTGGACAGAATGCTGTCATTATGCATGATCTTCTTAGCATTCCCAGTTCCACATGCTTGAGTACAGTGTGTGCATGGAAAGGCCAGTGTGTACGCACGTGTGTATGTGTGTGTGTGTGTGTGAGAGAGAGAGAGTGAGTGAGAGAGAGTTTGAGTATGGAGTTGTCCATTGTGGCATGTGTATGGCTGCACACACCCTGCTGCTGCACTGGAATTCAAGTGGGAGAGTGAGATGAGGAAAGATGGAGTGAGAGAGCGAGAGGGATGAGAGGAAGAGGCGAGATGGGAAATGGAAGACTGCTGAAAGGGCAAAATATTAGCTTTCATGCACTGCTCTCACACTCTCGCCCTTTCTTTCCCAATCTTTCTCTGAATGCCACCCCACCGCACACAGCTTTTGAACAATGAGGGCAGAAAAGTGACTGAGATTGGTATGTCTTCTTCTTCTTCTTCTTCACTCTCTCTCTCTCTCTCTCTCTCTGTGAGAGAGTTCATGATGAGTGGGAGTTCATTAATTCTGTTGTGTGAATGAATGAATCCCCCTCTTGCACTACTCCTATAATAATGCCGTTGCCATAGAAACGGAGTATTTTAAAGAAGTCCGTTTAGGTGTTAGTATAGTCGGGCGTATTTTCATGACACATGGCGGTCTACAGAATTCTTGCAAGAAGCTGAATTTCATTTCTGTCAAAGGCTTCACAGACACATCCTCAGGCCCCACATTGTTGTGTGTCCAGCACAAGGGGGAGCATTTTTCAATTGCTCGAACATATTCTGTCCGTGTTAGACAAATTCAAAGAAACCTTTGTAAATGACTACACCAAGCGCACCACGGATGTATTTCATTCATCTTACCTAAGCAGATAATAAGGACAAGTAAGAGAAGTGGCCATGGTGGAAACGTTAACTTAACGAAGGATGAGACAAAAGAGTAGAACGGAAGAGTGAAGAGTGAGGAGTGCCGAGGGTTAGGAATGTCTGAATGCCCATGAGACAGGCTCTCTGCCAGTCAGTCGCTGTCTGACCAGGCCATGCCCAACCATGCAGAGGTCATGTGAACACAACCCCCTCACACTCCTCCGTCTCTCTGACATGTCTGCTTGCACATTCTCACCCCCAGTCCACCCCCCATGAATATTTCACTCAGATCAGATAAGAAAGCACCAGTGATTTGCAGTTTGTTCATCTTCATCATTTCTTTCGACACTGACTACGTTTACATGGACAGCAGTAATCTAATCATTGACCTTATTCTGAATAAGACAATATTGTGATTAAGGTGTTTACATGAGTCGTTTTTATAATATTCCTTTCATGTACCCGTTGTACATGTTATAGAACATAGATCGATTAACGGCACACGTCATTACGTCACCGCGCCACGCTGTCCTACGTTCCCTCCAGAATTTCACGTATCGACATACAGTTCGTCTCCGTTATGGTACCGTATAATGATAATGAGTCTTTATTGGTCACATATACATTAGAGCACAGTGAAATTCATTTCTTTACATACCCCAGCCTGTCAGGAAGCTGGCGTCAGAGCAAAGGGTCAGCCATAATACAGCACCCCTGGAGCAGAGAGGGTTAAGGGCCTTGCTCAAGGGCCCAACAGTGGCAGCTTGGTAGTTCTGGGGCTTGAACCCCCAACCTTCCGATCAGTAACCCAGAGCTTTAACCGCTAAGCCACCACTGCCCCCCCATATAGTATACAGTTTTATTTTTAATTTCACGAAAGCTTCGAGTGCAGGTAATTATTTGTCATGCTATACGTGCTAGTAGACGACTGCTTGAAGCTATGGGCTGTGTCCCAAACAGCATACTTACCTACTATATATCAGCTGAAATACATATATCTTGCCTACTATATAGCAGGTAATTACGCGGTTTCGGACGCAGCCGTGCTCTCTTGTTTGCCGTCAAACGGTTGAGCATTGCCGTGTGTGTACGTTTCCTGTCGCAAAATACGGTGAAAACTCCCACACGACGTTAATAATGTGAATAGTCTGTAATGCACGTCGATAATGCGACTAAAACACGAATACTCCACATGTTTAAATTCGATTTGTGTTTACTTCGAGTATGACTTTAATCAGATTAAGGTCATCAATAATCACTGTTTACATGGTAGTTTCTTAATCAGAGTATCGTCTTAATCCGGTTAATGTCGGATTACTGTTGTCCATGTAAACGTACTGACCGTTAGCCTCTGGACAAATTGAAGCACTCAGTTCACACGTAGAAACCCTTATTTTATATAAAACTTCCAGAATTTGTTCACCTAATCTCAATCCACTGCATCTCATGTGCATGTGTAATTACTCTGAACAGTTAAAAAAAAAAACAAAAGTAAGAGCAGAAACGTCTTATTGGATTAAACGAGAGTTTAGGAACAGTACGTAAGGAACACCGTTAAAGACGAATAAAACACGACAGGGCATGCTGATGTAGGAAATGAATCAACGTCACGGCAGTGTGATATGGAATGAGACAAACGCTGCATTTCTAATTTGCCTACTATCCATCTGAGATTAGAATTAGTGTGTCCCGAATCGTAGTTTATCGAAAGGAGCATCCCAAAGGTTCGGGGATGGTCTGCTGTTTCCGACGGTATAGATTTTCAGAGTAGGGATGTGAGGACGCTTTTCCAGGATAATATTTAGTCGGCCCTCCTCGCGGGAAGGAGGAGGAGTTTCGTGACGGTTTGCTTTGCCGAATCCAAGGGCGCATTTTAGCGAGATGTGAACCGTGGAAAAGTAAATCAAGGGAACGGTAAATGAAATGATATTGTGTAAAATTATATGAGGAATTTATAATAAAGGTGTTGTTACAGAAAAACCTCAGCATAACAACAAATATATGTTTTTCTTTGTTAAATACTGTCATTTTCTTCTAGTATTAGTCTTAGATTAGAACTGCTCTTATAGAAATGATGAGGTTTGAGAACAAGCACATTAATATAAACACCTTCTGGCCAATCAGATTTGAGAATTCGAAAATACACCAGAAAAAAAAAAAAAAAACAAGCTTCATCTGTCCTTATGTAGTTTGATCCAGCTTTTGATACACTGTACCAGTGCAGCTCATTCCACTTCCTCAAACTTTCACTGACTTAGAGTCTTAGATGGAAGAATTTATTAGCCTTTAAAAAAAAGAGAAAAAAGTATGTGTTTTGTGCAGATATTTATTATTAACTGCTCCACCAGCTGTGTTTACACTTCCATGATCAGTGTGTTCGAGGTACACAGGTTTGCAGTACTTTTCTCAATACAGGGAAATGTGTCAGTCCTTGTGTCAGTCCATGCTACAGTACACTTCAGATGTGGAAGATTCGATAAATAAAACGCTGTGTACATTATCCAATTTTTGTTTCTATTATTAGAGAAGCACATTTATCAGTACCACGTTTGACACCAGCATTGTGCGCCTCTTTTCTTTCTGCCCTTTTTTTTTTTTTAAAGAAAGATCTGCACTACCATGCCCACCTGTGCTTTCTTGCACAGCCTTGTCCCAAACAATCCGAACTGAAGTTTACAAACGGCACATTTCTCATCCCATTGTGCTGCTTGTCACCTAAACCTGCGCCTCTCAGAATAGAGCCTCGGCTCGGCTTGTTCAGCGGATCATGTGGCCGATGCCGGAGCTCTCGTTTCTAAGATGGCTGACCTCCGCTTGCACTCCAGAGATTGCTAATCGTGCCCACTGAGACACACTTGTTTACAGAGGAACAATTGAAACTCGTATATCTGTACTTGTGTATTAACACAGAAATCATCACGCTGGTGCTATCTCAGAAAAAAAGAAGAAGAAAGAAAGAAAGACATGAAATCATGTAAAGAATGTAAAATTTTTTTATAATGTATTGCATCTGATTCATTTTCCTTGCTTTTTACAATTATTTGCTGACTGTGCATTTAGCATGCTTTTCATGGTTCAGTGGTTCAATTACACATTTTGTGCTAAGAAAAATTCATACATTGAAATTGATCTGTGAATTTAGATTAATATTTATACAAAAATATTCTGTATTAAATGTCCTTTGTTTGTGTGTGTGTGGTGTGTGTGTGTGTGTGCTTTCAGGACTACATATACATTATCACTATGAACAGATAAAATCCCTTTTGAATCCGATATCAGTGTGAGGTCCAGATGTGTGTGTGTGTGTGTGTGTGTGTGTGTGTGTGTGTGTGTTGTAACATGCCTCCATCTGTGGCACACATGGGATATATTCTGTAGTAGTTCTTAGTAGAAATAATTCATGGGTCACTCGCAGACATACTCCGTGATACTTTGCAGCTTCTTTGCTGTAAATGAGCCTGGCTGCAGCACGCGCGCGCACACACACACAAACACACATTAAAATGCCATAATTAAACATTTATACATTATAAAAACATTTAAAAGGCTTTATCGATTGATGCATAACAAAATTCATGAAATAGAGATGAATTTGTACTTTTATTGTGCTTTTTTATGCTGTTAAACATTCGATTTTTGAATTTTAAATGACGGGTTAGCACATTAGAACTTTATTTGCCCCTTAAAATAATATATATATATATATATATATATATATATATATATATATATATATATATATATATATACACACACACACACACACACACACAAATAATTAAGGGTGAAAGGGTTTAATACAATAGTCATGTGCATTATTAGCTTTTTTTTGTAAAGCAAGTTTTAAATAATTCTGATCACTTGCAAAACTTCCTTCCATAAGTGCAGGTCTATTTCCTAATATTTCTTAATATGAATCATCTGTGCTTAATATATTAGGCTGCTTCCACACAATAATTAAAACGATTACTCTAATGATACTTCAAAGAATTCCAAAGGGAGTGCCCCTTTATCCGGACGTGAGGATCAAACTAAATGAAATGCACAAAAACAACAAAAGAGTTGTGTGTGGAATTAGTAAATAAGCAGGCTAAAGTCTGAGTCGTGCTAAGCTTTTGCAAATTGCCTCCTGCATCAGACAAGTTAATAAAACACGGATTCACACACACACACACACACACACACACACACACACACACCCTCCCCCCTCCCCTCAGCGAGCGACGTTCGGGCTCGGAGGGTTTAATCTTCATTATGGAGCATTACCCCACTGCGAGCTTTCTGGTTCAGCCTGGCACCACCATGCCGGTACCCACACACACACACACAAGCACTGACCTCACCCGCTCAAATGAACTGTTAAATAACTCCACCTAATCCTGAGACCCTGAAACAATAGGTGCTTGGAACATCCATTTTCCTTCCATCAATCAAGCTCTGGGGCTTTAGAGATTTATCATTAATTAATGCGCACAGGGAGCGGGGCAATCTCGAAAAGAATCTCGCAAAGACGGCTTGCGGAGAGAGAGAGAGAGAGAGAGAGAGAGAGAGAGAATGAAGTGAGAGAGCCCACTGTATATCACCCTGCTAACAAACATTGCTAATCCTTTCACAGTCGAAGGTTTTTCAAGACATGCGACCATTACCTTGAATAATTTGGGTATTGATTGTTTGCTGAAGAGCTCGTGTTTATCTAATTAGTCCCATCAAAGCCTGCGTTACTTTACCCTAGGGACAAAACCATTTCGGCTAATGAACTGTTGCTCTTCATTTCTTAATTAGGGCTTAATAATCGGGATCGGTCGCAGATTCAGTGTGCGCCACCGTGGCCTTGCGACTTCATGCGCGCGCCCGATCCTCAGCGCGTCACCAAGCCGAGGGCTTCATTTAATATGCTAATGCGCGCGAGCAGGGCCAAGAGGACGAGCTGAATATCCGCGAGTCATTAGGATAATTAGAGAGGAAAGGCAATTGAGTAAACAGGGTCGTTAGCCTGTCACCCCTAATTAAGCCATTAAAGAGACACGGGGCAGAGGGTGTCGTGTTAATTAACGGCTGCTCGCAGAGAAGAGTGTTCGACACACAAATTATCTGATCGAGAAACAATGATTAGGCGAAGCAGGGGGGCCAGAGGGAGAGGTGCCGAGGAGTCCTCATCCGTGTCCCGCACAATGCTAATGACTCATCCTTAATAATCCTTTTATTCTGCCAAACAGCTCCGTTTAGGTTCCACGCATCCGGAACCAATGAAAAGCATAAAAGCGCGAGCGCAATCCTGTTTAGGCGCCTCTTACACCAATTACACACGTCCTCTAGCACGTTAACAGACACGCCAGTCTGTCATCTGCGTTTGAGGTTTAGAAAAAGAAAAAAAAAAAAGACTTTCAGTTGTAGTCTTGAGCCCATTTGGTTTCATTTGTGTAGGTTTTGTCATGTGTGGCCTATTAATTCAGGATGGCTTCTTTTTTATTATTATTATAAAATATTATAAAATAAATAAATGGCCGTAGATGCACTTTTGGGAAAAAAAATAAAAAATAAAAACTCAAAAAAACACTCCAGACAAACTCTAACTCTCTCTCTCTCTGCTCTTTGCTTTTTTCGAAACCCACTCTCGGATACAAAGGTACCAAACTGTGCTTTTCTTTGTTACTGAGGTCCTACAGTAATGGGGACATGCTTCTCTACGTCTAGGGATGGATTATTATTTATTTTATTCATTTATTAGCTGGGAAAGTGCATGTGGTGCGGTTTTGCACTAAAATATACGTAGTAAAGGTATAAAACACACACACACACACACACACACACACACACACACACACACACACACAAAGCATGTCCCCTTAATAGTACCACATCAGTGACAAGGAACGTTCGGTACCTTCACTTCCGTGAGTTTCCAGAGAGTTTCCATTCATTAATGTTCGGAAAGACAATCAGATATCCATGATGATGAATAAATAACTCGGTGATGGATTGCGTAGCAGCAGGAATCAGCCTGATATTGATGTAAGGATTGGGGGGGTAAAGGAATCTGGGTCCGGTTTAATTATGCAGTACATTATGTATACATGCATGTGTTTGTTTATGTTTCTAGGTTATATCTCATTACTCAGGCGAATCAGATGCACGACAAAAGAAGCTTTTATGAGAGATGCCGGAATAATGTGGAGCTGGTGGAGAGCTTAAACAGGGCATTATCATATAAAATACGCTATCAGGATGTGATGCAGAACATTAGGCAAGGAATCACCAAAGAGCGGCTCGCAATAACTCACAATACAGAGGAACGCAGCGACGAAGAGCACAGCCATTTATTTTGATTGAGACGCTTCAGGACGTTTCCTCCGCACGTATCAAAGCAAACGCACGAGCGTTTTCGTTTTTAATATCAGTTCACGTCACGTTATCGGGTTGTACTTTTATTAAATCCTGATCCAGATTTTTTTTTTTTTTTGCGTAAAATGCGTAAATGTAGGCTACTGTGTGTTTACAGTATGGGACTTTTTTATATGCGGTTATAGGCTACCTTTGCGCCAATTTAACATCATGGAACATGTGTCTTAATTAATTTTAAAAAAATAATAAATAAAAAAAAAGCCCTGCAAGTGGAAAAATGATTAGTTGGTAAATTTTCAGCTTCAATCGCAATAATGCTGGCTTGGAATTATTTGCCTTTACCACTGCTTTCCTCTTTTTTGTCATTATTGTGGAGGTGATTTAAGATCTTGCCCATAATGGCAATACTTTGACAAACATGACTTCTTAGCAGGAGATTTGTGTCAAGTATTTCTGAACCAGCACATAAATGAATTAGTAATAAAATGGACTTAGGCCGTAATAGCAGGGGTGCCCATTATTGGAGTTCTAATCACTAAAGAGATGCCATTCAATTGCCTCAAGAAGGCGCTTTTTCCCCCCGCCGCTTTGCCGGCCACCGGATTTCATAAAGTAACACGTTTTTAATGGAAGGTGCTCTGCTTGAGCCGAGGACCCCAGTAGGTTTTTTTTTTTTTTTTTTTTTTTTTGCAGGTCTGAGTTTTGATTACTGCTGGCAACAGGCTCTTAGCTCTGTTCCCAGGGTCCCAGCGTGCGTGCCGAGGCTCTGGAAATTACAGCGGGGAAAAGGGGCGAAAGTGCTCCTCTGCATTTAGTGCATTTAATCAGCCGCTCATTTTATATTATTTTTTTTTCTTCTTTTTGATAGTCAAACAGTAGTTAATTACAGTTGCACCTGCCCACGGGTGTCGGGGTGGATCGTTGTTAATGAGGGATCTAGAGCGCCTGCGTCTTTTCCTGGAATATATAAAACTCCAGGGGATGCGCCGCATGGCCTCGCCAGCTCGCCACTTATGCCTGCCGCTCGCCGCGTCATGATTGACAGCGGAGACAGGAGGAGAAAAGAAGGAGCTCGATTTTGATTCCATCTCTTGTGTTTGGAGAAATTATAGATCTCTGCCCTCAACTTCAGCAAGAGAGAGAGAGAGAGAGAGAGAGAGAGAGAGAGAGAAAGAAAGAAAGAAAAGGAGAGAGAGAGAGAGAGAGAGAGACTTGTTTCTCAGGCCTAATTTTTTAAAATTGCGTATGTATTTTTCTCCCCTTAAAATCTTACTTTTCTTAGATTTAACCTAGCTTCGGTACTTCTGACTTTGATTTTTTATTAATTTTTTTTTGGAATTAAAAAAAAGGTTTCCGAACTACGTCGTTTTCTTCTGATGTCACTCCTTAGAAGTCGTTAGTGTTTAAAGAAGAAGAAGAAAAAAAGACTCCTTCTCTTTCCCTCTCTGCTAGTTCCTCTCTCTTTCCCTAAGGTGAAGGAGAGAGGGAGAGATAATGAGATGAAGCGACTAGGGCTATTAGAGGACTATTCGATTGAGTCGGCCGTCCCAAAACAAGATGTGCTCGGTAGTGTACACTCTGCTGGACACCAGATCAGAGCGCATTAAAGGTGACCTCTATGTCAAGAGTGCTGATCAAAAAGCAGGTGCAAACAGGCTCACACACACACACACACACACACACACATGCAAAGACAGAAAATGTCACACACAAAACTCACACTGAGAAATAATTTTGTTTCTGTTGTGGAACTATTTATTTCCCATATTGAGCTTAGTGTTGAATGCAGCTGCTCTCGATTTATCCGTCACCTCAAAGGTTGGGTCTGTGTTTCTTCCGTGTGTGTGTGTGTGTGTGTGTGTGTGTGTGTGAGAGAGAGAGAGAGAGAGAGAGAGAGAGAAAGGGTGAAAGAGAAATATTCGTCTGGTCCGATGCCACATCCTGACCTCTTTCATTCTTTCACGTTTAATTTTTTTCCCCTCACACACCTCCTCTCCCTTAGTCCCCCCCTGCTGTGCTATAATCTATTCTTTGCTCTTCTATCGGTAACCATATTTGCCACACCCAATCAGTTTGATTGATCATCAGCAAGGCCACAGGCTGGGCAATCAGCTGGGTCTTGGCGATTTCCCCACAGACGCACAGTTCTTGACAGCACCATAAACTGGCCATTCATCAAAGTGTCCCCAGTCCTGGACGATGGCGCTGCCCCGCGGCTCACTGTCATACACAGCTCCAAGCACACCGGCAAAGTCACACACACCCGTCCGGACCTTTGCGACCTGTGTGCGCGAGTGTCGTGCATCAGTGTATCAAAGAAACAATAACGAACGCAGCCCACCGCTCCGCCACGCCTGTTTATTTATTTATATTTATTGCATGCCCAGGTCTGGCACCGATGTTCTCCGGCTCGCTCAAGAGTCTCGGCTGCTCGACGAAATGGATCAGGCCCTAAAGCAATATTGACTGAATAGAAATATAAGATGAATGATGGCCCTAACGCGATATCCACACACACCGAGGTCGTGATAATAAAGCATTTATCAGACCTCTGTTACTTAGACACATACCCACACACTCACACAGTGTTAAATACAGAGCGCAGGGGGAGGGCCACAGACGGTTCAGAACGCCATTGAGGGAGCTTGGAATTAGCTCCTAAAGTACACTTAAAAGCCAGCAGCGAGTATGAGAACACAACGGTGTGGAGAGAGTGAGAGAGAAATGGAGGAGGACGGAGGAAGAAAAGTACGGGAGGGGGGTGGGGGGTGTCATATATAAAAAAAAAAAACTCAGAGGAGAGAAGGAAAGAGAGAGAGAGAGCAGGAGAGAAAAGAGTGGCAATGGAGCATAGAGTGTGAGCGTGAAAGAGAAGGCGAGCGTGAGTGGTTCTGCTTTCCGAGAGCGTCCAGAGAGTTAAAGAATGCTGCCGCTCACCAGGCTCCTCTGTGTTTTACGGCACATGGGTCAATAGCAATAATAAAAGAGATATTCATGGACATAGAGTTCTCCCACTCTTTTGCCGCCGCCCCCACCCCTCCCCTGGCATATCATCTAGTTATTTAGAAGACGTCTCGTCCCGGGCGTTCAGGGAGCCCATGAATCTGCCAGCGCCTGTACACTTAGGGGCCCGTAGTCAAGACAAAAGAGCCTCTGCTGACCTGGTCACTAAACCCTGTCAAATAGAGCCATTCCTCTTCAGGCCAGGACTAATGAGTTCCTCAAGCCATGCCCGCTTTAGGAGCACATGCTAACATTGAGCCTGCTAGCACACAAAGTGAAGAGGTTGTAGTTGTAGTATTCGGGACGGCGTTTTGTTTTCCTAACGATTTGATTATGATTTACGAGGTTACGAACGATCGTGGATAAATAGATATCGTAAGAGTGGCAGACGTTAATTACGGCCGCGCAAGCTGCTTGTACGTTTAATTACGATGTGTAGAGATTGACTTTTAAAGCGTGGATTCAGAACAGTCATTTATCAAATAAGGGATCAAAAGTGTGGGGGGTTTTTCAGCAGGCTTTGTTGTGCTTTCGATTGGGCCGCACGGGTTTTCCCTTGGAGTCGGATGATAAAAGACGCCAACAAACAGGCACCGTTCGACGTGGCGTACGGAAGTTAGCACTGCTAAGCCAGACACGTTAGCCAATCGTGTTTAGCCTGACAGTCAGTACGTTTACATGGACAACAATAATCCGATATTAACCTGATTAAGACGATACTCTGATTAAGAAACTACCACGTAAACAAAACATTTCTGATGAGCCTAATCCGACTAAAGTCACCCTCGAAGTAAACACAAATCAAATTAAGACGTGTGGAGTGTTCCTGTTTTTGTGTCTTATAGACATGTACACACTTTAATCACATTATTAACATCGTGTGGGAGTTTTCACCGCATTTTGCGACAGGACACGTACACACACGGCAGCGCTCAACCGTTTTACGGCAAACAAGAGAGCACGGCTGCATCCAAAACCTATACTTGTAATTCTATATACTACATTGTAGGTAAGTATGCGGTTTGGGACGCAGCCCACGGCTTCAAGCAGTCGTCTATTTACACGTATAGCATGACAAATAATTAGCTGCATTTGAAGCATTCGTAAAATTAAAAATGAAACGCCCAAAACTGTATACGGTACCATAACGAAGACGAACTGTATGTCGATACGTGAAATTCTGGAGGGAACGGCATGGCGTGGCGCGGTGATGTAATGACGTGTGCCTTGAATCGATCTATGTTCTATAACATGTAACACGGGAACATGAAAGGAATATTCTAATAATAACTCATGTAAACACCTTAATCACAATATTGTCTTATTCAGAATAAGGTCAATGATTAGATTACTGCTGTCCATGTAAACGTAGTCAATGTGAAGACTATGTTTCCAGCCTCTGTTTCCGAGTCCAGTAACACGGGGAGCTTTATGCGCACATTCAGGATATGGGGGTTATCCTGGATGACCTGCCTATTGAGTCCCACTGCTGCCTGTAAGAGCAGGAGTGTGGCAGGGAGGAGCATGCTAACACTCCACCTAAACTAAACTAAACTCAAATAACTAGCTTTCCACAAACAGGACACAAAGCACAAACATAAACAGTGGCATTATTTTTGGTGTAGTATTATTTCTCAAAGAACCTTTGATCCCATCCCAGTGGATTTCCATTCTCATTTAGCCAAATAAAAGTTACGTCATATGCGCGCATAGTGTGCAAGTGTATGTTTAATATCTTTTTATATATATGTATGTAGTGGTGAGTGTGTGGTGCATGGCATGGTGTGTGAGGAGGATATGTGTGTGTGTGTGTGTGTGTGTGTGTACCACGTACACACGTACCACGTTCCAGGCTCATAAAACACTGCACGGCGTCCTGCTGCTTTTTTCAGAGAGCTGTGTTTTGATGTCCAAGCAGCTCACAACCTTGGACATAGATATACCACAGATATAAATGAACGTTTCATAATAATCGTAACCAAGCATTCGTCTTGCGAAAACAAAAATCCAACCAAAATATAAGCATCGTGTCATTGATCATATTTATTTCATGTTTTGTTTTGTTTTTAAACTATAAACTATACATAAACGATATATTTATAACCCATGCACCCGAGACGCTCAAAGTATGACTGTACAAATATCACACTTTCTATCTACTGAACCCTATATGCTGTTTTATGGCCTGGTGCATGCATTCCTGTCACGTAACGCGCTCTCGGAGCTTGTTTGTGTTCCTAAGGCCTGGCTCGTCTACACGAGGGGTCTTTCCCACTTTCCCAGCACTCGGAGCCATTCTCTCCCAACTTCCTGTGCTCTCACCGGGAGGAAAGGTCTGTTTGTGTTGCCACGGAGACGTGCTGAAAGGAGCCGGACCTTCCTTCGTCTCCTTCAATGCTCCTCTCCTTCAGAAACAAAACAAAATGGTGTGAGCAAGAGAGAGAGAGAGAGAGAGAGAGAGAGAGAGAGAAGTTCTCCGTTCTTGTAGGGAAACTCCGAAGCGGGCCGCATTTCAAACAATTGCAGGAGGCTCCTATTAGTTTGTGTGTTGTGATAAGGTGGCTCAGTGAAGCGAAGGCCAGCTCTCGCCCACAGCTCCCCTGATTTTTTTTGTTGTTGCTTTTTTTTTGACGTTTTTGGATTGGACAGCGCATAAACGAACAGAACAGAGGGCGGACGGAGCCTCGAGCCGGCCTCCGGCTCTCAGCTTTCGCGAGCCGACCCAGGCCGCAGCTGTTTACCGCGGGGCCGACAAGGTGACAAGTCAATGTGCAGTCTATTTACACAGAGCTGATGGTGTCAGTTCCCCTGTCGATGCACCGAGGTTATTTATTTATTTGTGTTTTTTTTTTTTTTGTGCATGCTATATATAATACCTTTTGAATGTTTTTGTCCCTCTCTGGCGATTTGGCAGAGTGTGACTGCTGACACCGTAGATAAATGCGTCTCTGACCCCAGAATCCTCCGCTGGGTTTATTTGTGAATTTCATTGAGTTAAGGCTTTATAGCGTACAGTGTGTGTGAGTGTGTGAATGTGAGTGTGAGTGTGTGGTCCTCTCTCTGGGAGCTGTACCCGCTCCAGAGATCCTGCTGTGTACAGGCGCCCTCTGTTGCCTGTTTGTGTTGTGAGAGTTGTACGTCTGTGTGTTTCCACACACCTCCAGTGTAAAAAAAAAAACAAAAAAAACCTTCCACTATACTAAAGCAATGTGCCATAAAGCCAAATGAGGCATTCTGCAGTGGAGGGCCCTATTGAGTAAACAAATCTCTCTCTCTCTCTCTCTCTCTCTCTCTCTCTCTCTCTCTGTGTCTGTCTCTCAGGTGCCACTGAACAGACAATGTCATTTCTTTCCCTTTCCTGTGTCATCACGAATCGTTTCTTTGTTCTGTTTCTGCTAACGTGAAAGGGATTTTGTCAGGGTACGAACGAAAAGAAAAGCGCAGCATGTTGTGAAGTAATAGTTTAACGTTTGTGGACTATCAGAGGAGCAAAGTGTTTGGATAACTGCAGAATGTTTGGCTTTCCCCCTTCAACGTGCCTCGAAAACGATCCAGCGAATGGAGCTCACTCGGCTACCATTCAGGCATCGACGTATCCTCAGACGAAGCCGCTTCAAAGGTTATCACCGGCTAGATGCGAGTTTCACTTTGTGCAGACTTGTTGTGCATGGTACTTTGTCTGAAGTTAATATTGGGGTGATGATTTAATATTGATTCCAAAATATTATTGAAAAAAAATTGATTTAAAATTTACTAGCCTATACATTGAAAAAAAAAATATATATATATATTTCCTCAACTTTATATTTTTTAACACCAATAATTTTAGATCATTTCATTGAGTTTTAAACCCACCTTCAAACCCCCCCACCCCCCACCCCCACCCAAAAAAAAAAAACCCCTGGAGTGTCGGGAAATGTAATATCACATGCAGCCCAACTATAAGTGCTGCTCTCAACTGCTCTTAAACTAAAAAGGAAATTGAGAGTTTAAATTGCAGTTGGTTTGGTTTTCCGCGTCCATCCTGGAGCAGGGTTGGATTCCGAGACGCAGCTCTGTTTCAGTGCACAGAGCGAATGAGAGGCGTGAGAAAGCCATGCGAATTTCTGCCCTCCGCTTCCTAAAAGCACCTCTCTTTTATCAGCCCCTGACTAGTGCTCCTGAACAGCAAACCTGCTGTTATTTCACTGATCCTCCATGGCACTCACTATCCCTGCCAAATCTCTCTCTCTCTCTCTCTCTCTCTCTCTCAGAGTAAAGTGTCGTACTGTACTTAAGTCGCTTGCTTTCTACTGTTTGGCCGTGATGTTGGATGCGTTGGGGGCGGGGGGATATGGGGGGTTTGGGCGAGGGGTTATGTCCAGCTCCTCAAGGCATGTTCCGAATTTGTGGTTAACTCGAGATGGTTCTTCTTGGAAAGGGGAAAGAGGAGAGGCAAAGCGAGGGGTGGGAGAGGTTGAAGGGGGAAGGAGTTTTAGGGAGGTGTTTTCATTCAAGGTTTTGTTAACCCCTTAACCACAGCAGCGCGTGTCCACAAACTAGCGAATTGATTCCAATACAAACTGCAGACGGAGTCATTTGGCTTGTGGTTGCGTTTTGGAGAAGGGGAGAAATTAGACAGTCTACACATGCACACACACACACACACACACACACACACATGCACAAACATACACACACATATCGAAAGGTTCTACTTTAGCTGTGACTTCAGACTCTGTGTAGATGTTTGCCGTGTAACAGAGAAATGTATGTATGTATGTATTTCTGTTCACGCGACAGCACTTTGAGACGAGTGGCTAATAAAATTAGCTGCACAGTTAGCCTCCAGCCCTTCGACGAGCCTGAAGGGTATTATTCACGGTTTATTGGAGATGCGCCACAGATGTGGCAAAAGAGAAAGAAGGCTGTTGAAATGTTGCATCTGTGTTACATATAGTTTACACCGCGTATCTGAGCAGCCGTAACCATGTCTGCAGGGAGCAAATCAAATAAATAAGGAAATCGAAAACGGCCTGTTAGGCTTGTTCACACTGCGCAGAACACGGCCATGCCGTTCTCCTCATCCTGCTTGACGAAAAGGCCACCGCTAAAAATTATTTTCTACAGAGCCTGCTTTCGAAACAACGTGCAAATGTTTTCAATATCCACCAAGTCTTTGTGTGGAACAGCTGGAATTGTTCGGGGAGCACATTCTGGCCCCAGTAGCCTTTCTAACATGTAACATTTCACTCATTTATTGATTTATTTATTTATTTGTATTCAAGGCCGGATTATTTTGGATATCCTCGTAACCACTGAAGCCTGCGTTTCCTGAGATTTTAATAAGCCCCTTATACGGAACTCCTTTTATCTACCTGGATTTATTTTTTCCCCCCAGATGGTAAATGTCACCGTGTGTCGGTCAGTTCAGCTGAGAATGAAGTGCCTTGTTTCCTGCATGTTTTAAACAAAACATCACCTATCTTTCAGCCCGCATGAGCTTCGCATAGACAGACTTTTAAGGATGAATGTGGTGTAGTGAACGTTCTGCTAGGACGAGCCCACTTTACAAAAAAAAAAAGAAAAAAGAAAGAAAGAAAAGGGCACAATTACCTCACGGTAGAAGGCAAAGAAAGAAAGCCTTCAATCACTGCACACGTGTGCTTGACCAGTGCAACGCTATTAAAATGTAAATGTCATCATTTTTTTGGGGGGGTGAACGAAGAGGCCAAATTTCCCCCTTCTTTTGGCTAAAGTGATACAGTCAGCAAACGTTATGCTAATGGTGGGGCTTTGCCTCCAACCAGCCTGGCGCACGGTCAGTGATGCGTTTCCTTTCCTCACTCCCCCTCGGGTAATGTTCCCTTGCAGTGGCGCTAGTAATTGAATCAAGTCAATACAGATACACCCCCCTCCCCATATCACCCCTCACCTAAAAAAAAAAAAAAAAAGAAATTAAAAAAAAAACTCCTGGTAATGAGAGCCAGATGTTTTGAGCTGGTGGCCTTCGTACCAGGGGATGTCTTAAAGGTGCAGGATCATTTTGACAATGGATATATCTTCATTGAGGAGACGGGACAGCCATTACCTTAGCAGTGGGATGTGTGTGTGTGTGTGTGTGTGTGTGTGTGTTTTATGAACGGCAGTACCAGACTGACACCCATCCTGCTTCTGGCAGCTCGGCTGGTCTGGATCCAATCCCCTGGTGCTCATTAAAGAAGCGCGCCATCCCCACACCCATCCTTTAATGAAACACTAAGGGGGGGGCGGGAACACTCTGCAACAGATGTTCAACCGGGACGAAGACATACCTGAGCTCACAGACTGCCGAGTGGACAGTTTCCGCTTAGAGAGAGTGAGGGAAGTGTGTGTGTGTGTGTGTGTGCAGACTGTGAAAGAGAGAGAGAGAGGAAATATCAGAATTTTGGAGAATCACAGCTCATCATTTTTTTCAGTCACAGTACCGGGAATCAAAACCACCTACAGTAATCTGGTAGGAGGAGACATGGTCCTTCTAAAACTCTCTGCTCTTTATGAATAACAACTGGACCTGGCTGAATTTCTCAGAAGCATATATTGAACAAAACAATCGACTAAACGGATGAACTCCTAATTGCCACTGTGATGTCTTCAACGTAGCTTTATTATCAAAGATGACAGTCCTTAATGCGCTGGAGAAAAGCAAATTATGTGACAGTGACATCTTTGTATATTCTTTCCCATATGCAACAAATTATACCGAGTCTATTATCTGTATGTGGCCTGCTTTTAATGGTAGCCAGTTGTTAACAATAAAGCGTGTTTTTTTTTTTGCCCTCTCTCTCTCTCTCTCTCTCTCTCTCTCTTTTTCTCTCTCTCTTTTTCTCTCACTCTCTCACTCTGCCTCTCCTGTGAGCCATCCTCATTTCTCTCACACACATCTCCCTTTTTGCAGTTTCCTTCTCTGCGTGCACTCTGCACGATGAAACCACATGCATTCCTGAACATGCTTTGGGTCAGGCTTTTGTGCAAGAATATAAAAGTGACTCATGAGAGAGAACGAGAGAGAGAGAGAGAAAGTAAACGAGGCCTGTCAAAGTCATCACTTGTCAACGAGTGAGACAGAGGGATGAGAAGACCGAGGAAGAGACGTATTTGTTTTCACAAGACCGCTGTAAATCCCTCATTAGCTCACTCGGGCATTTCTGAGCGAGGCGGCAGGGAGAGCACTTCAGGAGAACGTGTCGTTCTCTTCGTTGCTCGCTCTTCCCAGGAGAGGTGCCGAGCTGAAGCCAGAGACGAGCCTGAGACTGACAACTCTGAGAACAGCAGGGGGAATTCCCCTCCATATCCCCTCAATAAAAGCCCAGCTGCAGTGCAGTAAGTGAGACAGTAAAGTAAAAAAGAGGCTACTTTGCCCGTCTACCCCCCTGAGTATGCACTCTCTCGCCCAGTGTGTGTCAGCTACAAGGTTTCTATGTTACAAATGTGTGGTAGGTTTCTGAAGTAGATCATTGTGTGCTTCCATGAATACCCCGGGAAGGGTGCAGCTTGAATCCCTGTAGCGTATGAGGGCAAATCATGAAATCATGTAAATCTGACTTTAATGTAGTCCAAGTCTAAATGGTAAGTCTATTTTGTAGTAAGAAATCATTGCTCTTTTGCAAGAGTAAAACGGTGCTACTAGATCAGTTAAAATCTTGTTAAACAGGTCTAAAGTTCTCATGCAAATTCAAATTCTGCCAATTCACCTTGGAACATGTATAAGCAATTATTGATGATATTGAAAATGAAGAAGTCTTTATTTATCACATATACATTACAGCACAGGGAAATTATTTTCTTCACATATCCCAGCTTGTTAGGAGGTTGGGGTCAGAGCGCAGGGTCAGTCACGATACGGCGTCCCTGGAGTAGAGAGGGTTAAGGGCCTTGCTCAAGGGCCCAACAGTGGCAGCTTGGCGGTGCTGAATGAGTGAGCTAAAAACTCTACCATGTCTCAATAACTATTATGAAACCAGTATGGTAAAGCCTTAAAGTCCCCATGAAATCAAAACTGAAGTTTTGTGGCTTTTAGTATGAATATGTTTGCCTAAAGGTTTTCTAGTATAAGCTAGTGTCCTCCAAAACAACGACAAAATTCGCATTTGCAAGATAAATGCCTTCCAAATTTACAGTCTCTCTGTACCACCGATACGGATCGACAATTTTGAATTTTGACATCATTCTTCAACACACTTCAGCTTCTCGTCAGATTTATAGTGTCCCAGCCCTAACAATTATAAAAATCCATGATAATAACTGTCAATACGGCTTAGCCCGGGCTGTGAGATAAGCTAAATACTAAATATGTATATTGTATTGTGTATATATATATATATAATATATATATATATATATATATATATATATATATATATATATATATATATATATATACACACACACACACACACACATATATATATATATATATATACTAAATATGAGCCACTGAATATGTCTTCGCCCCTGACTTCCTGTTTCAGCGCTAATTACGTCAACACAACAAATAATCAACTTCATCCAACCATTAAACTAACACACACACTTTTTTTTATGTCCGTAATAATGCCATATCTCTTTCAAATAAAATGTACAAATCAAATCAATAAGTAAAAATAACAGTATAAATGTTCCAGTTCGCCTGTTTGTACCTTCGCGTCTACTTTGATAGGACAGCGTTGATTTGGTCTATTTATTTTTGTCCGAATGCATTTAGAAACATCAATGATTGTCAAAGTACTCCACCTCACTCGTGAATATCGCACCTGCAATTTTTATATCACGTGCACAATTCTCAGTCACTGCTGAATGATGGGCTACTGATGTAAAAGACGTAGCAGTATTAAATAAATTAGCCCCAATGCGCACAAGACTATAATCACTTGTTGTGAGCATCAGTGACAGGCTTTATGAATCTACAGAGTGGGCTAGAAAGAACTCAGCCTCTAAATCAGTCTCTATTTCATACCATTCTGTGAGGTTTTTACTTGGTTTACTTCTTGGGTCCACAAATGTAATAAATAAATAAAGAAAGAAATAAAAATCCAAGTTAAGACATTTGTTAACCACAGATAAGACCATTTGAGTATGTATGGTTATCTCGAAAGAAAAGACGAGCTCAGCCCGGCTAGTTATTTAAGCTCTTATGTTAAAGAGGACATTGACGAATGAATGAATTCCTTTTCGCTCACATTCTAGCACTTGAGAATACATTGAAGCTTGTTCCACTCAGTGGACGTATTATGCACCGACCAAAACAATATCACAGTGTTACAGTCTTCTTTGTTGGTCATGAGAGTCTGGCCTTGAAGCCCCACTAGAGACACACTGTCATGGAGAGATACATTTAAAAAAAAAAAAAAAAATTTCATAATTTATTCGTAAAAATCGGTGGTGTTCTTGACATGCCAGCGTTTCTCATGCAGCCGAGCACAGCTTTATGCGCAAATTTCCTTATGCGCAAATAAAACATTTGCATGATAGATGGAAACTCCACTACAGACTACAGCATGTAAAACACACACAGGCCGGGATACAGGAAATACACATCATAGGCTTCGAGTCTTCATTTCTGTAAGCATTACTCGATGATTTACTCGTTATGCTGATCTTCTTCTCTACAAAGAGTTTTTCTTTGACGTGACCTTGAATATAATATTATCGCAAACGAAACAGGCCCGATAGGCCGATGCACCGAGCGAGCGAGTTGTTCAAGTGAGCATGTAAACGAGAGAGGGATCAGGGTCAGAGACAGAATGGAACTCAAGCCCTAAGCCCACCATGGTGCTAGGTAAACATGACACCTTTTCACCCCGGCCGAGAAGAAAATGCTCGGTAATGACCCGCCAGGACCCTGCCAGCTCTGGATGACCCCCTCCTTTAGCTGGCTAAAGCTTAATTCTTACTAATTACATTCCTGAATGGCAGAAAGTTGGCAGGAGCCACAGCGAGGGCCCAGGTACTCTGGCATCCTTGAGAGAGAGAGAGAGAGAGAGAGAGAGAGCGAGAGAGAGAGAGAGCGAGAGACAGAAAGAGCAAAGGTGGACATGCTGAGGACATGATAAACTCATTAACACACCAAAGTGGGAGAGTAGGAAAGAAAAGAGGAAAAGAAAACAGTAAACAGAGGAGAGGTGAACGCTGATGGCAGGGGAGAGGGGGACAGATCGAAGGAATCATAAACACATTATCAGGCATTCAATTTGACTGATTACTGCTGGAGAAAGTCAGTCATCACACAGAGGACACAGAGACGTTTGCTGGACAGGAGTTAAATAGACATGTCTATGAAGCTGACAGTAGATGGGTTTTATTAAGATGTTCTGATTTCCTCTGCTCTGTTCAGCTGTTCAGGATCAGATTGCCTGCATGTGCCTTTACGAGATAATTACTAGCTCATTTATTCATTAATTTTTCTGGCAAGACAGACCCATTATGTGGGTGGAATGAAACACTTTTTTATCACCTATTTTGCAGCTCTCTTCAATCTGTGAAAAGAATATTATACAATTAGTCAGCCTGAAAGAACATTACACCTATATTTATATACAATACCGTGCAAATTGGACAATATCCTCAGATATATGGAATTCAGATACGCCGTGTTAGTACGAGGTTTCTTTCCTCTTTTTTTTTTTTTTTTTAATCATCAGATGCTGCCGATATTTCTGATATAATGGTTTCAAATGACTCAGTGGAGCAAGATAGCTAATACAGAGCTTAGCAGGGAGAAAAGGGACGTTGCATTTTTTTATATAGCATAATACAGCTCTTGTGTTTGTCTAAGACAAGGGCCCTTCTGCGCCTCCAAATCCTCGGGGCTATCTTTCAAACAGTGATAGTTACGGAAATTAGCGGCACAGAAATCCATAAGCATCACTCGTCGGGGGGCTTATTAAGTGTCTTTGTGAGGTTATGAGGGGCGGGTGAAGCTCCTGGCTCAGAGGACTCCCAGGCGCTTCCTTTGCTCCGCCAGCTGTGAAGAGCAACCATCTCTTTTGTACACACACACACACACACACACACTGTGCACACTGTGTCATTTCGCTGTTGCTTTTATCTGTCTGATTGAGAAGCAGATCTGAAACTTCATACCTCAGGGTCAGGATGTTTTAATGAAGTACACTATGTATGACTGCAGTACTGCAGTCTAATAAAATAAATAAATAAAAAACACCATGAGGCCCAGGAGTTCTGGGACAATTTCCACCCACTTTAGAGAAAACTGGAGCAGTCACTGTGACAACAGTAAAAGCGACTGCATCATCATTTTGGCAATTATTCCTTCGTCTGGTTTTGGTTAACCAGCATACATTGGTTGCAGCAAGATTACTGACACAAAGGCTTATTGATGATGTCTTTAAATTCCCCCGAAAACAAGACAGAATCCACACCATGGCAAAACGAACGTGACTCTAATGCCAAACAATAGTTGACACATGACACACCTCCATAAATTTGGCACCCCAGATGATAATTGTGTTTGTGCTGTAAAATGACAGTTCAAGAGAAATTAAATGTGTTGTTTTGATGGCACAAGCATAGCACCATTTTGGGGCGGCTCAGGTGCTAGAGCGGGTTGTCCACTGATCGTAGGGTTGGTGGTTCGATTCCCATCCCACGTGACTCCACATACCGAAGTGTCCTTGGGCAAGACACTGAACCCCAAGTTGCTCCCGATGGCAAGCTAACACCTTGCATGGCAGCTCTGCGACCATTGCTGTGTGAGCGAATGGGTGAATGAGACACAATGTAAAGTGCTTTGTAGAACCGCTAAGGTTAAAAAAAAAACGCTATATAAGTGCAGACCATATACTCATTCATTCATTCACTATTTATTTATTTATTTTGTGTGTGTGTTTAGTGTGTATATGGTATTGCCATACTGATTAATGACATCGTATACATAGTATAACCAGCACTGCTTACCCTGACCTATGAGGTGCTGGATCGGTGCTTAGTGGAAAAGTACAGTTTTGTGGTACCAAAAGTTCCTGTATGTAGTGCAGGAGGGATAAATAAAGAGTGAAACCGAACAGGTTCACACTGCTTTGTATCTAATTCTGGCATGCTTTAGTAGTCATGCTTGTCACAGCTCACGATCTGCAGTACAGGTATTCACACAGCCCACGTTAATTCCGAAACATAACTGTTTATTAGCTCATCTAGAGATTCATAAGCCGTCCCCTTCCCCCGCGGTTCAAAACGGGCTCCATTTACCACGCAAAACTTCCCTCACCGCCGTCATAAATCTCCCCAGACATGGACATTGATTCGGGTAATAATATGTGGCTGAATGTCGCATGGATGCCTCTGTCGAGATCCATCCATCTATGAAACAGGACATGCCAGTAATAGGAAAGACTGTATGGCTCGAGGGCTGGAGCTGCTGTACTCGCCGGCTCATCAGGCCCAGTGAACTTTGATGCGTTGCTGGTAAATATAATTCCATTATTTCCTCCCAGCTCAGGAAGCTGCAAGGTGCACCAGGGCATGAACCGGCAGTCCCAGAGGAACAAGCCCCCGAAGCAGAGCGGGAAAATGATGTTGTTGTTTCCTTTCAATGGCTTTTAGGCCAGGTGGGAGTCCTGGAGGGATTTCATTATCTTTTTTTTTTTTTTTTAAGCTTGGATTTAGTATTATTATTTTTTTATTTACTTTTCTTTTTCTATTTAATTCCATTATGCCTAAGTAATTACAAAAAAAAAAAAAAAAAAAATCTGGGATTAAAAACACACCAAACCAAAAATGAAAAGTGTGAAATTCCTAACAACACCAGCTCAGCAAAGAATATCTTCGCTAGATGTATGACTTTTTTACGTTCCACATTTTTAATAGGTTTCTTCGGACATGTTCTGCTTTAACTCCTTGCAGTAGTCGCTTGTGAACTTTTACCGCTTTAGCGCAAAATTTATGCGTTAACACACACAAGAAGGGCGAGTTCACTCACCCCTGACTCGGTAGAAGTGCTTGGGTGCAGATTGGCTGTTTTCCTAACCAACCTTGTTGCCTGCAGGCTGTGACCAGATTTGGAACCAGTGTGTGTGTGTGTGTGTGTGTGTGTGTGTGTGTGTGTGTGTGTGTGTGTGTCTTGATTTTTTCCCCCTAAATAAACACTCATGTTGTCTGACTCAGAATAGAGATGTAAGATGGAGGCCTGTTCCGTATAAAAAAAAAATTTAAACGGCATAAATGCTAATTTTTTTTTTTACGACGAGAGTCTGAGTTTCAGCAGACCCTCTGTGCAGGGCGCTTTATGAACCCCACCCATCTTAAACACTCTACTGGTGGAACAGGAAACGAGCGTCTCACTGTCCAGCTCTTGCGAAATATCTATCATACTGTACGCCGTCTAACGAGCAGGTCAACCGACAAGCATCAAGGAAAAGGACAGAAATGTGTTCAGACTTCTGGCGATTAATAGTTCCAACGTCTCCCTAAATGGCAAACCAGCGAAGCCATGTACGGCTCACGCTTTTCTCTTGGAAGAGAGAGAAATCAGAGGAAAGTGGATTTCAGCGGGCCGAGGAAACGTTTTGAGAAGGGAGAAGGGCGACGGAGGAGGAGGAGGAGGAGGAGGAGGAGGAGGCCAACACAAACTAGACCATCTCTTCAGGACGCTAATGAAAACCAGAGCGCCGGTCAAACAATTCTGTTCTGTTACCGCCTGTCTGTCACTCGCCTCGTGGGCTGTCCGTCCGTCCGTCCGTCCGTCCGTCTGTCTGTCTAGCCCTCCATCTCTCCCCTCCTCTGATGACTTAAACATGAATATACATCTGTTTAATATGAAGTTCAAATCGACAGTCGTTAAGGTTCCCTTCGTGTTAACTCAGGCATTAGGTAACAATAACAAACCCAGAACTTCAACATTAATAAAAAGAATGTTAACAAAGTCGTTAAGAATTTCGCTAATTGACGTTGGAATCTTCGAGTAAATAATGAACATGGGGTTAATTCAGGAGCTCATTATTGACTTAACGTTTCGAGCAATTAATATTTACTTTTCTAGTTTGTTATTGCCCACTAATGCGATAAACAACGTTAAGGAAATGTGTCAGCGCTGGCAAATATTTGATGTTTCTCTTAAAACACGATGGCCAGTCTTTTCCACCAGCCGCCCCCTAATATGCTTTTTCCACCAGTTTCAACAGTTTAATGACGACTTGGAGAGTGAATTTGTGGTGAGCAACAAAAGGCTGTCTCTCTGTTTTTATTTTCGATTCTAATGGCCTCATTAACCCAGCGCCAGCAAAACATCATGCTTCATTCCTTTATTTGCTCGGCCTCGTCTCATTGCAGCACACCGCTGAATTACTTTGCCTCATAATCATCTCTCTCTCTCTCTCTCTCTCTCTCTCTCTCTCTCGCTCTCTCTCTGATTGTCTATACCTCGCTCTCTCTTAAATGTCTTCTTTCCCATTCGTTCATCTCTCTCCCTCTCTTGCCCTCCCTTTCTTCCCTCGCCGGCCGCTGAAAAAGTGCTGATCGCAGCCAAACGTGGCGCAGTCTGGAGCAGTGGTAAGGGGATCTGTGAATGGTGCGAAAAGTATTAAGTGCCAGTAATAATTGGAAGCGAGCCTAGAGAATCCAAATATAATCTTACAGCGGGAACACTTGTAATGCGTTCAGTCTGGACGCTGCCCCGAGTGCTGACAGCGGCTGCTGCTGAAGCTGTTCCCTCCTTCTCTCTCTCTCTCTCTCTCTCTGCCTCTCTCTCCCTCTCTTTCTCTATCTCTTGCCCTCTCTCCCTCTCTCTCCCTCCCTATCTCTCTCTCTCTCACTCTCACACACACTCTCTCTCTCTCTCTCACTCTCTCTCTCCCCTGCTGTTTGTCCCGATTCTCTCTCACTCATGCGTGTTGCCATGTCTGCGCTGCCAAAGAAAACAGCCGCTCTGTTGTTTCTGGCATGTTTAGCAAATCTTCCCCTTTTATTTTCTTCCTCCTGTCCCAACACAGATACACACTCACGCACATGAAGTCTCTTGTTGTGATTCGGACACCGAGAAGGCCTCAGCATCTCAGCATGAGTGCCAAGAGTCTGTTAAGTAATTGCTAATGCAGTGAGGCAGTCTGAGGAATCAGAAATGTTACATTGTAAATTTGAATTTAGTCTGAAAAATATTTTTAGCCAGCATTGATTCATTTACCGTGAATCAATTTTTAATGACTCAGATAATCAACAGCTGGATTCCATAAATGATTATCATTTGTAGTTGTTACTACCACTACTATTACTGCTATTGCAATTGTCACTTTTTTACCTATTCATTTAAATGACAGGAATGGTTAATAATAATAATAATAATAATAATAATAATAATAATAATAATAATAATAACATGGCCTGGGTGATATAAAAATAGAATATCAATATTATGTCACAGTACATTTTTCTGAAAAATAGTTGATACTGTGATATCTTTTTATATTTATAAAACAATAAAAATAACAATTTGAACCTGACGAAGCAGCTCATTTGATGCTAAAAAAGAGAGAGAGAGATAGGGAGAGACAATCTTTAAAATTGTGAAATGTTTAAAAACAATCTTTTACAAAAAAAAAAAAAAAAATTAAGTCCATTTTTTTGGTTATTCTTTATGAATAAATTTTATTTCTAAATATATAACAGAAACATTACATTATTATTATTATTATTATTATTATTATTATTATTATTATTATTATTATTATTATTAAGAAGAAGAAGAAGAATAGATGCTTGTGCATGCGTGTGTATGCGAGTGAAACAGGAGGATGATGAAGGCTAACCTGCTGCAGGCTCAGAGGCAGGAGCCAGTGTCTGATTCTCCATAAACGTGGAAAGGAAGCGAGGTGGTTGGCCAGCGCATTCCGGTGGTGTGGCCGTGTTGGTTACCCTGCCCAACCTCGCCCTTGGCCAAAAAGAGAAATGCCAGCGCTCTCTCTCTCTCGCCCTCACCCTCTCTCGCCCGCACGCTGAGTGCCTTACATTGTATTTTTAGACTGCTGCTGTTTTTAAAGTCTCCTAGTCATTCTGACGCTAATAGCGCAAAGTTGAACTTTATTTTCAGAGTTCTCGTGTTTCCTGTCTAAATCGGGCAGCGTCGCACGCCAGCCTGCGGGATTTCCACAGCTGCACACACGGCCATGATGCCAGCGCTGCAGGTTAGCAGGGCTGCTCGCAGAACGCCAACGGATTGCTTAAGAGCAATTCATTACACGGACAATTAGTACTGAACCTGATCCGTCTCTCTGTATTGAACGCTGCGTCTTAGGAGAGTGATATTGGAAGCTTTTCTGTCTCTCTGGGATTTGCCGTCCATCTGTATGATTCTTGAAATAAACATTTACATTTATTGCATTTTGGCAGACGCCCTTATTCAGAGTCATTTTATACAACTAAGCCGTTGAGGGTTAAGGGCCTTGCTCGAGGGCCCTACAGTGGCGGCATGGCAGTGGTGGGGTTTGACCTCATGACCCTCCGATCAGAAGTCCAATGTCTTTACCACTAAGCTACCGCTGCCCAGAACCAGGAAGTAAAGCTCGATGTGCTAGTGGGCTTGTCCGGTATAGCTACACAATCTGACCAACATGTGACAGTTTTAACGAATCTGTGGTAATGAATTGGAACTGGTGCGAGTTTTTCCTGGAGGACGTTCATGGAATTGTGGAAACTTCAGCCACTGTATCCCACCACAAGAACTCTCTTCCAAAACGAAGCATGCGGAACTCTTCGTCTTCTTAAGCACTATCCCGAATCTGTACAAACACCTGCTGCGCTCTCACGCCGCACAAGTCCTGAAACCTTCAGTATTTTATCTTCAGCCCGGCTCAGCCGTGTTTTTCCCTGCTGAGAGTCCTGTTTATTGTCTTGTCCTTACCGCACCCAGAAGATAACCTCGTAAAGACGCGACGCCTGCACACTCGCGCACGCAATGAGAGAATGAGCGAATCCCTCGTCTGTGCAGGTTTCCAACTTGCGTCTATTCCACACAGTATATTATTATTGGAATATTTGCTCTCAAAACAGGCCTTGACGTCATTAATGCAGGCGAGATGAAAGGTGATGCCTCGGACACGTCCTGTTTTTACAGACAGCTTTTTATTTTTATCTCAACAGGAAAGATATATAGTGTCCAGGGTCTAGGACCTATTGCGTACTTGACAAGCACTCTTTTATGGATCGTTTCAGCTCCTCGGTTAATAAGACCAAGAACAATAGTTGTAGATCAACTCTCCTGCTTTAGCATGGACAGGGGAGAAGAAATGACACAAACATGTCATTCCTTCTTATGATCACTGGAGTAAGCACTAATACTCGGGTGCATATGGAGGGCAACGTCAACGTTAAGTGCTCGGGAGGGAAACAGAAGCAGGGAGCAGGTATCCGTGACAGCCGGCATGGGGAAGTGGACGGAGCAGAGAGGGTCAGTGACGGAGGGATGGCAAGAGTGATAGAAAGACGGAGGCTGCTTGTTGAAATGACACCGGCGAGTGGGACGGTGGCTTTAAATGACGTCTCCAGGGACGGGATCGGGCTTCACAGGCGCTTTTATCCGTGGCACAGAGAACAAGCCCCAGCTTTGAGCGGCACAGCAGCGGCAGAAAGGTGAGCTGGACCACACAGATAAAGAGCTCACTCTCTCTGCCGCTCTTTCTTCTCCTCCTGCGCCTTAAAGCCATTTCCACCAGGGAGCTCCACCTCAGAGAAAGCGGCTTGCATTTCGCTAAACCGGAGAGGCTTGAAGAGGAGACAAATCAGTGTGTGTGTGTGTGTGTGTGTGTGTGTGTGTTAGTGAGTGAGGGGGTGTGGGCTGTCAAGTTGCACTTAAGTAAACATGAATTTCTAGCATCTATCTATCTATCTATCTATCTATCTGTCTATCTATCTGTCTCTCTGTCTACCTGTCTACCTATCTATCTGTCTGTCTGTCTGTCTATCTATCTATCTATCTGTCTGTCTGTCTATCTACCTATCTATCTGTCTGTCTATCTATCTATCTGTCTGTCTATCTGTCTACCTATCTGTCTATCTATCTGTCTGTCTGTCTATCTACCTATCTATCTGTCTGTCTGTCTGATTAGCTCATTTATTGAGATAGTTATGATTTCCCTTTTAGACATGATCATGCGTCTCTAAGCTTGATATTTGAATTTTCACACCCTCGTACATGCCACATAATGCATATTCCCCTCTCATTTTTCCGCTCGTTGTCCTCTTCTCACTTGTTATTTTAGCTTTAAAGCTGCTGGAGCTGCATGTCAACATCTGCGTAGTGTTTATCAGGATGTTGTAAAGCAGCGTAGGTGAAGATTATGTGAGCAGACAGCAGGCACAGCAAACATACGAATTCTGCCGAGCTTCATTTAGAACAGAAACGATCAAATTTGCTGCATGTAGCTTGTCCAAACTCCGACACACACACACACACACACACACACACACACACACACACACACAAAACCCACCCAGCTCCTGCCCAGGGGTAATTGGGGACTTTGATACCCAGTGTTGTAATTGCTCTTTTAAGTAGTGGCTGATGTAGTGGAAAATTGTGCGCCAGTATTTCTTTCTTCTTCTTCTTCTTCTTCTTCTTCTTCTTCTTCTTCTTCTTCTCCTCCTCCTTTTGTAAATCTTTTCCCTACTTACTTTCTCCCCTTTCTCATCCTTTGGCAAGTTTTTTTGTTTTGTTCATTTATTGGTTATTTTTTTTTATTTTGTTTTTGTATAGTGGGGATGTTGTTTTGTCTTGGGTTATGTTGATGATAGGCTGTGTGGTTGAGAGGAAGAACTTGGCGTCTGCGTGGCACACAGAGACACACACACACACACACACACACACACACACACACACACACACGCATGATCAAAACAGCATGCTGGAGTAATAAAGAACTCATCACTTTGTGCCGAAGCCATGAGCCGAGCTGCTTTCCAGAATGGAAAGGAGAAACCAGAAACCGGCCTGCTCAATCTGGGTTTTATCTCCTCAGAACGGCTGTCAATTATGATTTACATGGTTTAAATGGTTCTTAAACTCTTTTAGCTGGCATACGTTTATGATTTTCATTCACATCCGTACTTTCCGTGTTTGTGTGTGTTGGGTATGGATGTGTGTACGCTTTCACGGGTGTGTTTACAGGAACCAGCGTGTATGTCTTGTCTCATTGACCTTTACAGTAGGCGACCAGACTTGTAGTAATCTCGGGCCTCAGACCTCTGCTTGTCTTCCTCAGTGACACAATCAAGACTCGCACAGATACCGCGATCGAGTGGAAACTTTTTACCAGACTAGGAAAGGTTTTCGTAAAAAAAAAATAAATCCACACAAATCCAGGATCCGTGGCCTCCAGCAGTGCACGACGAGGCGATGACGTACTCTACAGTCTTGATTAGCATTTTCATACGCTAGTTTAGCTTGCAGGATGCCTCGTGTCACAGAGAATTAGTAAGATAAGCATTTGAGGGGAAAGTGAGAAGTAGCGACACATCTGCTTCAGCTATTCCGACACCACTTTGACGCTCATGCTAGTCTAAACATTAGTGTTATCCAGGCCAACGGGGGCTGTTTTGCTATGAGATTTTATTGCGTTGTCAAAATAAATGTCGCAAAGGTCCGGTACTGAGAAGTCCGGCCCGCAAACATGCCTCGATGAACCTATGTATTGTGAAGTCACTTTTAAATAGAAAGTCTGGGCTGACATTTTATTGTACTTTACATATGCTTCTACTCCATAATAATCAGAAATATGCAGTAATATCAGTAATACTATCAGAAATATTTTTGAGCATATTTGCGTCATCCACAATTGTGCCATCGTTTGTGTAGTTAAATGAAAATTTTACCCGGATGAGGATGGGTTCCGTTCTGAGTCTGGTTCCTCTCACGGTTTCTTCCTCATATCATCTTAAGCCACCAGCTTGCTCAATACGGATTAATCCACACATTTAAAATCTGTATCCTGTGTTTATATATTTCTGTAAAGCTGCTTTGAGACACTGTCCATTGTTAAAAGCGCTCTACAAATTAAATTGAATTGAATTGAATTGAATTGAAAATCAATTTATATTGTTTTATTTTTAAAAAAAACACGTACATATTAGACATTTTTCAGTTTCAGCTTTCTACACACGATACTTTATCTTACATATAAAGTTTTCCATACGAAGCAAAAATGCTTGGCTTTACAAGCTGCCTGCTCCTCCTTGCTAAGGTATCAGATTTAAGCAGCTATGAGCTAATATTTTTATGAGGTAATGCTCGCTCTCAGCTCCCGCTCTGCAGTAAATTCGCTGGAGATTTGCTTGTGATGGGATTCAGAGGCAGTGACGCCAGTATTTTTTTTATGTTTGTGTGTGTGTGTGTGTGTGTGTGTGTGTGTGTGTGTGTGTTGCATTGGGCCTTACATTGGCACACATCATCAATAAAATTGATATTTGTGTGAGCGTGTCAATATGTGCGCATGTGTCTTTGATTTTCGAAGACTACGGGTACTGTGTCCATCAACACCCAGAGAGAGAGAGAGAGAGAGAGAGAGAGAGAGAGAACGTAGGAGAGAATCTAGTAATTTATCAAAAGAGTAGAGGCAATGTGAAAAAAAAAATAGTAGTAGTAGTAAAGAGAGCAACAGCGTACAGATATAGGGTATGATTGGGTTAGAGTGTGAAAGAGATCTGAGCAAGAAGTATCCAGCCACAGGAAACTTTCTAACAAGGCCCCTCTGACAGTTCCTGGAGACGAAGGCTGTCTTGAGTGCTTAAGAAGGAGGTAAATCTGTCATTTCTCCCTCCCCACACAGCAGCTGGAAAAAATTAGCTTGTCTTTCCGAACTCAGGAGATAACCCGTCTCGGAGACCACCTCCACCTAACCCCATTTACATAACACACAAAGTCACCATTCTGACTGTGACAAAACATCAAAACACGTCCACCGGTTTTACTTCATGACACCACCTGGCTTTAGGCTTTAGGCTTTTTTTTCTTTTCCTGATCCATTTAAACTCTATATAAGTAGGTGAAGATCATTAATAGAAGGTGATGATGTAGGTTAAAAACTGCCGAACCACTGATGTACTTGAGATATGCTCCGTAGTAAATGTCTGACGAGAGGAAGGGAGAGAAGATAGAAAACAGCGAGTGAAACTGAATAAAGGCATTAGAGACTAGCTATCTGCAACAGGCTCGCCAAGGTCCGTTGAGCCCTAAAGTTGTAGTTTTGACATGGCCTGAGTCTCGAGTCCTGGAGATAGACAGCATTTTTCATCCTGTCTGACAGTTATCTCCCTCTCGGAATTACCCTCCTAATATATCCCCTTTCATCGGCCAGGAGAGAGCTCCAACAGAGAGAGACAGGGATAGGGAGAAAGAGGGAGGGAGAGGGTCTCTGTTTTGTCTCAGGGATAAAAAGGTGGGTTTCTGGCAGCAGCCAGGGCCACACTCGAGCGAGGAGGGACACAATGTCCCCTCTGTCTCGCACAGAAAGGAGCTCCTGACAGGAATCAGCTTTCAATTAGCTCTCGCTCCCCCCCGTCCATTCTAACCTCCCTCTCACCGGAGGCCCGGCCTGTGGCCCAAGCCCCAGATCCACCGCTAGATTATAGGCAACCTTGTGACAACCAAATTGGACCTTATTTATAGGTAATGGTGTCTCCAGCCGCCACATGCCTGATCCTGTGCTCCTCATCACCATGGAGAGAGGCACAAAAAGCCGGAGCACCGCACCATTAGGACGTGAAATCATCACAATTACAGTCTGTAGATGAGTGGCGAATGCCTTGTTCCTCTCACCTTAACGTATCATTACTATTGCTATATATAAATTCACTTTTTTTCATCTGAAAGTGTTTTTTTTTTTTCTTTTCTCTTCAATGCAACAGTTTTGGCATGACAGGCTTTTAGGTCAAGAGTCAAGAAGGCGTAGTTCTGCAGACAGACGAAATTCACCTCAAGATCAAGATAGTTGATGTGAAAGGTTGTTCTGAGGTGAACGGATTGGTGTGAAAGGTTGTTCTGAGGTTACAAGCAAAGGAAAAGTAGCAGTCATCATTTTATATGATAATAAATGTGGAATCAAAGCATTATGATACATCCTACCATCGAAATGACCTATTTCTATTAGTATTTAAATAGCTCATACATTCTGTTTCTGTAGTATCTCATTATGATACATTCTTGTATAGTAAGACTTGTTTCAGTCTGACCCCATAAAGTGGTGCAAAACTTCCTTGTATTTGTTTTATCCTCAATGTTTTGTCTATTGCAATTCTCCTCAGGTGTGTTATGCCACATTCACTGGCTCTTCCTACTATGTATGGGAACTGAGTTTGAGGGGGAGGAGGGCGGGGGGGGGGGGGGGGTTTGAGTGAAAAGGCTGTCTCTCCTCAGCATGGCTCAGACAGTGATTGCCTATGTGGGGATGGATGAGAATGCACGAGCCAGAACAACAAGCATTGTGTGGGGCTCGGAGGGCTGTCGGAGCAGGTGTTGTCCATTGGGACCGGGTTTTGGCATCAGAATAGAATCAGGATATGAATATGGGGATATTGTGCCCTCCCGAGCACCTGCAGACCCCCTGGACAAAAGGCCACGGAGGGGGAGGTAAAAAAAAAAAAAAAGAAAAAAAGAACAGGAAAGGCAATCCTGCTTCAGCGGATACATTCCATTGTACATCCTCTCAGCAAATCGGATGGTAGAAGAGCCTTCTTTCCTTTTGGAGAAAAGGTTCTCCCCCACATCTTGTTATGGGTAATCAGCGCAACTTTTTCTCACCTTCATTCTCTTATTCTCTTGACAACAAATTCCATGAAGGTGTTTGAAGGTACACGGAAAAAAGTACGGCCCTGACTATGACTCATCTAGAAATGAAAATAAGTTTCCAAGCTCCTGCATATGCCCATAAAGACTCTGGAAGGCATCTCTTAACTAAGAGGCCCCCAGCTCCCTTTCAGAGCTTAGTGATTCGGCACACTCGCCCTGCCCGTGATCCCTATCGGTGGGGTGACGATGTAAGAGTCCTGCAGACAGAACCAGATTGAATTCTGAGCCAGGCATGATGACTGATATCTGCCCAATGCTTCTGACCACCCACCCAGACAGCACCTCTCTCTCTCTCTCTCTCTCGCTCTCTCTCTAACTCTCTGCTGTCCCATTCCGCTGCCTCCCACTGCAAGCTCTTCAAATGCACTTGCAGAAACGACTGCCCCAAAGCTATGCGATACTGCCTCAGTTCACAGCACAGACCTGTACAACATTCTGTAGCGTCCTGCTAAATTGAGCTTTCGAGTAAACACCAGCTGACCATGCCAGATTTTTGTACTTCGTCAGTGATCTGGACTTGGTAGCATGATCAGATTTAAAATCTATTGAGGCAGCCTCGTCTGAAATTCCTTCTCATAGCGCACACTGCACGTCTGAAACGCTCTCCGAAATGTTGACCCGAACATAATATGATTAGTGTCAGGATCATATCATTAAATGAAACATTTCCGGTGCCAGTACTCTTTAATAGTGTAACTGTTATTATACAAAGTATAAAGGCATAGTCGACTGTTTTTGTGGAAGTTTGCCAAAGCTAGCTAACTGAAAATGCAAAACGCAGTCCTGTTTAATCACGTCCCTGAAACACTTGGATATACACTGCCTAGCAAAGAACTCCTTAATGCTAGTGCAAGAGGTGGAGCTTTCTGGATTGACAGGCATCGTGATTGACAGGCAAGTCAATCCTTGTCGTGATCGGTTAGGTGTCGG
The DNA here is from genome assembly GCF_023375685.1 of Ictalurus furcatus. Classification (NCBI taxonomy): domain Eukaryota; kingdom Metazoa; phylum Chordata; class Actinopteri; order Siluriformes; family Ictaluridae; genus Ictalurus; species Ictalurus furcatus. The sequence continues at coordinate 6,835,876 of NC_071259.1, forward strand.
TGCTCCAAATTATTCTGGGGTTCCTTTTCGTCTCGTTTTACTGCGCCACAGAGACTGTTTGATTGACAGCTGCCGGAATGCGAGGAGAACAAATATTACTAAAAGTGCTCAATCGCTGCCTCCGTATTTAAAGAAGGCAGCAACTCTAGTTCTAATAAATATCTCTATACAGCATTTCTGAGGTGTGAGTGTGTGTGTACGTAGTCCGTGCAGCGCTGCATGTAGTGACCCCTTGCGTTATCAGGCGTGTAGGGAAGCTACCGCAGTAAACACAGCGTCCCCTGAGGGATCCGTGCTTACGGTTTGATCAGTGATCCCACCCTTCAGAAGCGGCGGAGTGCTGTGTCCCTGTGCCCGCTGCCAGTCCCGGGAGACCGAGACACGGCTCTCCCGGCTATCGAGCACAGAGCACCGCAAGCGCACTGGAAAGTAGGGTGGGGGTGCGGTGCTGGGTGAGGTGGTGGGGGGTCAGGAAGATAAGGGCACGGGGGTTTTGTAAAGGGAAGCTTGACTTTCAGAGCACAGGAAGAGGGGATGAATAACCCAGAGAAAAGGAGGAGGAGGGTGGCTGAAACTCCACACCTCGGCCACATCTGATAACAGACCTCGCATTAAAGTTAGTGTAAAAGAGAAGGTTAGCGGTAAAATGTCAATAACGGCCATGAGAGACAGAATACACAGCAAAGGACCAAGTGAGAGAGGTTAGAACTGGCGCATTTTTGACAAGCAGCTCCATCAGCTGGTAAATCCTATGTGAACCTGGGAGCATGCGCATGCTCCCAGGCAGAGTGTGTTCTTTTCTCATTGGCGGATTGATTATTTATGACAAATGAACTGGAGGAAAACTCTACGTGCTCATCGATGGCCTCGATTTTACTCCCCGGTTGTCCGGATCGATATATCGGGTCTGTCTGAGATCATTATTGTCTGACTAGTGTCCCTAGTGACATATAGAAAAAGCCAAGTTCCTCATTGGCCACTGGTGAAAATATTTCACATGGCAAGTCCAAAATAAACATTTGGACATCTGAACAAACTTTTGCTGTTGTTGTAGTTTAAGATGTGTGATTATATGCCTCGAGATTAACTGGACTTTTAAGTGTAGGTAAAGAGTTTTTAAATGCTAATGGTATCAAAACAAGACTATCACATTCATCAAAATAATGTAACGTATCCAGTCACAGGCTAATTTAGTTATCGGGCCTAGAGCTCTTGAACTCCGCTCGCACACTTGGCATCCGAACCGAAATGGGGGGAAAAAAACATCATCTCCATCTGTGGCGCATTACCGCACTAGGACACTTTGATGACAGGTATTTACTGACACCAGGGCTGAGAGGTGGGCCCAGCCGAATTATTTTACAGATTCCACAGTAAAACGGTCAGCTTGAAAAGATGAGATTCACCACAGGAGACAATGGCCGACCACTGCGATCTGATTACGCCTTGCCCCCTTCACGGGTAAGCTGAGAGGGCCAGGAAGTGCCCCCGGGAGCAGAGCACGAGGCCTTGGAAACATTTGGCTATCGAGATGAGGCTCGTAAAGTTATCTCCTCTCCACACGTGCTTGCACATTGCAAAGTACACACTATAAGCTGTATGTGGCTGTGAACTTTATGGCAATATGCAAGTCTTCTGGACTGGTAAAAGTATAGTTATGTATATATTGCATTCAATTCATTTAAGAAGAAGTACAAGTGCATGTGTGTGTGTGTGTGTGTAAAAAAAAAAAAAAAGAAAAGAGATGTGCATGTGCATGTGTGCCTTTCCACTAAGGCATTCTCAGGTGTTTATCACACACTTCTGTTTTCCATCTATCGCTGCCAGTGGCTTTATTCTGCTGAGGTTTTTCTCCAGTAGCTGCTCCTGATTGTGTTTACGCTTGGCTCTCGGTGCTCAGAGCTGAACACAACCTTTTGATTATTTGATCTGTGTTTGCTCTTGTGTTGCACGCTTCCACACCGGCTGGCTGAACGTCAGTCAGCGAAACTTGCACATTCAATCTATCAAACAGCTCCAGCGAAAGGCATTTTGATCCACGCCGAAGCGACTGCAGTATATGATTGTATTCCGCAGTGCCGCGATAGTTACGCTAAAGACTGCAGCCCAATTCATGCCAGGGAGAGTCCGCGTTTTCCTTGCGGACAGGTCGTACCGGTGGATCGTCACGTTTTTTGGTTTTTTTTCCAGATTCAAGCAGCACACAATGGGTAAAGAAACGAGAGCTCGAGGAGTCGCCGTTTGAAGCAGGCAGTTGATGCCACACACTCAGTGGCCTGGGGTCTGAGGCATTCAGTCCATGGAAACGCTATCTGATGAAGCCTGTGTATGTGTTTTGGTGTGTGCGTGTGTGTGTGTGAGTGACGTAGGCCCGTCTTCATTCAGGCGCTGCTCAAATGGCCGGCTCAGAGGAGGCGCTGGGGCCAGTGGGTCAGCGCCTATCTTCCCCTTCAGCCCAGATCGCTTTTCAGGACAGAGCGGGGACAGAGCCGGAGTGAATTTCAATCGCCCAACGCTGCCTATTGTACACTTGCGCTGGCAAGCAGCACCAGATACAGACGCTGCCTAGAAGTGGGGGAATATGTCCGGGTACTCTACACCGGGACAGACCACCACGATCAGAGCGGTTAAGCCGACAGTTTTGAGACACGCGAGATCAAAAAAAGCTGTCCCAGACAAAAAAGTCATTCTGTTCTCTACTTTTTCTGTCCACTCCCACTTTTCCCCCCTCACTATCCATCTCTTAATCCAGTGTGTGAAGCGAGTGATCAGGTCGGTGTTTGTAAGGCTACGCCGTTCCTGACTACGCGTCGCCTTCAGTCATACACGGGTTCTTGAAGATCGCCCCTAATGACGTGAACGCGACAAACCCAAGCGTCTTGTTCTTATAAATAAGTCTGTCAGGTGTAATAAGCACATTTAAGTCCTGATTGCAGGTGAAAATAGAAACACAGTTCATTTTATTCACTTTTTGTGTTATGAAATAGAGCTGGGCGATATGACAAAATGATCGCATCACGATACTTGAGGGCATTTCTACAATACATGATGCATGGCATGACATATAATTTAGCTAACAAACTGTAAGCAAAACTGTAGTAATATAAAGTGAGTTTGACTAGACTTTTCTTTAAGGCCTACAAAGTTGAAGAAGATGAAGTTTTTTTTTGTTTTTTTTAAACGACATCCATTCTGTACCATTTAATTTGTAATTATTAAAAATGTTTAAAAAATAAATAAATAAAAAATACATCACCGTACCAACGATATCTCCGAAAAGTGTATCGCGTAATCGTTTATAACGATAGCGATATTATATCGATATATCGCCCAGCCCTATTATGAACTCATGTTAATATAGCAATTATACTATTGCTTTACCGTAGAGCTGTTGAATTCTCAATTCTGATTGGTCAGAAGGTGTTGATGTCATTTTTCAGTGCTGGCTGTAATTGATACCGCAGGTTTATTAAATACAGGTCGAACCCGTAGACTCTTTTCTCTCTGTAAAGATTTTAGCCTGGAGATGAATTGAGCAAGCTTTTTTTTTTTTCTTTTTTTTTTTTCTTTTTAATCTTTATAAATATTCCTGGGGATGAGGTGACAAAAAAAGAAAAGAAAAAAAAATGCAGAAGGTTCAGACTCCTTGGTCCACCTGCAAAATGAAGCCTTTTCATGGATCAACAAATCCATCAGCATCTTTTCCTTCCCTCTGAGCAGAAATCTGAGCAATTATTTTTGACGTGTAACATCAATAATCTCATTTATTTTCTTCTCCGTTGCCCCCCCCCATCTCCGTTGCCCCCCCTCCTTCTCCTCTCCGGCGGCTCCTAGAGCGGGGGCCTGCACGCCTTCCGTTCTCTCGTCTGTGTCTGGGGGAAATGTGAGAAAGAGCACTCGATAAAACCAATTTTTTGCACCATCGATCCCACAATTGTTTTATTCTTCTCCCTGTGTTCTCTCTCCCTCTTCTTCTCGTCCTCTCCCTTATGGAAATGTTATTGACGGCAGCTCTGTGTTAAATTATTAAGTAAATGTTAGCAGATGCTGGGGATGTGTGAGCGTGCAGCGGGGTTTGTAATCTGCGTGTGCCTCTGTGTGTGTGTGTGTGTGTGTGTGTGTGTGTGTGTAAACACGCTAAGGTCGCGTGTGTGTTTTGTAAAGAGCAGCAGGGACACACAGTTCCTGAGATGAATAGCCAGAGGAGAGCGGCATGCTGAAACAGACACTAATGGACAAGAGTCTATTGGACTTGGCACGCTGCCACTGGACAGTGTTTAGAAGCTTCCCTCTGTGCTGGTGGTTTTAACCTGGCAGGGAAGAGTCGCTCTTCCTCCGGCTTCACTGCGACGATCAATCCGGCTCCGCTGAAGCCATTTCAGCCTTGTTTCGCACCATTGTGCTCCTGATGGATTTCTTAACCAGTTGGCTTTGCTAAAAGTTTCTTGTTTACCCCTATCATAGTCTAATGAGGGCTGACATTTGGGTGCTTATTGGCTTCCAAAGTGCCCTTACGGTCTATTATAATAGCCTCGTGGCTAAAGGCTAATGTGTGTGTGTCCAGGAGAGTTGGCTCGCACAGCAGATGAGTGCCAGGGGGCTCGCATACAGCAAGAGCTCTGTAATAAGTCATCTTCTTATTATGCTTTTTTTAATTAGTGTTGTTTAGTTATGAGTCCCGTGCGAACTGTTCGTGCAGCAATGCCATGTGTGTGTAATAGTGTGTGTGTGTGTGTGTGTGTGTGTGTGTGTGTGTGTTTAAATCATTAGTCAATTTGCTCTTTGCCTCATTTACATATAAGCACGTTAGGCTTAAATTAGCTCTGATTAATTGTTCTCACTACAGGGGTAAATGGTTTGCTGTGTGTGTGTGTGTGCGTGCGTGTGTGTGTATGCGTGTGGCTCTAATGTTTATCTCAAACATGCCCTCCAAGCCGCTCCTGGCGATGGGGTCAGAGCCGGAGCCTAGGGGGCAATAACCACAGCCTTTGTTTGGGAAGGTAATTATCCTAACACACAAACATGCACCGATGAACAAACACAGAGGATCTCAGGACAAACATACAAACATGATCCTACACACACACACACACACACACACACACAGAAGAAAGTAGGAGGAAGAAAATGCTCACATGGGTGTAAGCGAGCACAAATCATGGCTTCGCACAGAAGTACAGCAAACATGCCATTAACAGCAAAACTGCTCATGTACTGAAATGCGGACTTTCTTTCTTTTCTTTTTTTAATTTTTTTTTTAGCCAGTGTGAGAAAATGTCTGGTAATCTAAATGTTCAAATAGCAGGCGCCATTAAGCAAAGACGTACAATTGTAATCCATTTCTTTTGCATGTTTTTTTGTTTGTTTGTTTGTTTGTTTGTTTGTTTAGCAGAACTTTCCACCCTCAGACCCCAAACTAGTTCGGTTCCACTGTAGATTGATATTATATGTACTAGTTTCTGAGCAAAATCAAGTGACCCCGTAATAACGACTGAACAATCACTATAATAACCTTTAGAGTAGTTGATAGTGATTAGTTATATAATTAGATAATTAGTGCATTATTGAAGCATCATGAACAGAATTAAATTGTGAGAATGATGGGTGTAAACAACTGGCTTGTATTTTGGTTCCAGTCACATAGAGACATATACTACATGGTCAGTATACACTTAACACACACACACACACACACACACACACACACACACTCAGCAAGGGGTGATAAAGAGGCAGTGAGGGTGCTGATGCAGCCACATTAGGTAATGAGGTTAGCGAGAGGCAAGGGCTGACTGATAACCTGTGAACTCCGGGTCTAACACTGATGACTGCAACCACCAAGCTATGAACACGCGTCCTCTCTTTCAGAGGCACTCTGTTATCAGCAGAGACATTCAGGGAAAATCATTTACTACATGCTATTGGAAACTCGTAAATCAGGATCCTGAATCATAGCTAAGTGCACATGAGCATGCCAGAGCTGTTCGACGTAACACCGAAACGTTCCGACGCGGACTTCGAGGCAGCTAAACGCACGGCGCGTTCTTTACAAGGGCCATCAGCGTCCTGTGGTTTTAGTGAGTTCCCTGTCTCCCTCGTCCAGGGGACGTCCAGTGACCAGAGGTTAACTCGCTTCTCCCTGCTGAGTTCATTCTGAAATAAAACTGAAACACAGCTGTTTTTCCCCTTCAGCAGTTTGGCAAACTTTATTTTCTTTTTAAGAGAGAGAGAGAGAGGGAGAGAAAATGCACTCAGAGGTGAATCAGAATCAGGGGGAAATAAATAGCAGGTTTGCACTTTGAACTAGAGGAAAAAAGATCAAAACGTTTTGCACTCAGGTAGGAGAAGGTCTGGTGTGATTAATTGAGATCAATGATCAACCTAAACGAAATGTAGTGCTGTGTTCAATCAATCTCTCACCTGCTGAAGATCCCAGGAGCAGACAGGCAGAGAGCTGATAGACCATTATGTCAGGTGTCATACCTCTACACTCGGGGGGTGTGTGTGTGTGTGTGTGTGTGTGTGTGTGAGAGAGAGAGAGAGAGAGAGAGAGAGCGAGAGAGAGAGAGAGAGTCAGTGTGTGATCGATGGTGTGATGTCTAAACAACCATGTCTGTGTTATCTGTTGTCAGCTGCAGGCACAGAGGTCTGTTCACACCTCGTCTCATTCGAACCTATCAGAGAGGCACTGGAGTACATCACATCTATCTCCTTCAAACTCTCTCTTTCTCTCTCTCTCTCTCTCACTCTCTTTCTCTCTCTCTCTCTCACTCGCTCTTTCTCTCTCTCGCACTCTCTCTCTGTCTCGCTCTTTTTCTCTCTCTTTGTCTCGCTCTCTCTCACTCGCTCTTTCTCTCTCTCGCACTCTCTCTCTCTCGCTCTCTTTTTCTCTCTCCCTTGCTCTCTCTCTCTCTCTCTCTCTTGTCAAATCATAAGTAGCATCGTAACCATTGTGCGTGTTTTTTTTCCACTCGTCACACCTTCTGCAATTATAACTATTTGCAATTTTTTTTACACTTCATCGATAACTCTCACCTTGGGGCATGTGCGATGTGCAGTTCCATAATCTGTAAATACTCAAATGATTTATTGGATAGAGATTTGCTCAGCATGTTGTTATGGTAACCTCGACATCGCTGTACTGTCCTGTGTGTGTAAATCGAGCTCTGCAATCGGGAAGCGAATTCGTTCAGACTGACACACGATCTTCAGCGATGACCGTACATAACTGGGATTGGAAAAAGCTAGAAATACTTTGCATTTCGGTTCTGAATTCTGTCTCCTCCACCCCTCCATCTTTCACGCCGCACACACACACACACACACACACACACACACATACCCATTGATTAGCGGCCTGGCTCTCCCGCTGGCCCTAATGGAGCTGAGAGCCCGATCGTGTGATCGCTGCATCTCTTTTGTGGCGCCTCGGCTCCAGCCTGAAAGCAGACCGAGCCTCGCAATCACCCTAATGCACGAGTGTCGGCCATTACTGTCAACCGCGCTAGCGTGGCGTCCATACATTAATCCCACATAACCCCCGGCGACCCCCTCCCCATCCCCGACCGGATTAATGCACGTCCCGGGGCTTGACTGACACGCTCTCCATACTGGCGCAAACACTGAGTCAATGGCCGCTGTGCTCGATTAGACATGTGGCTTAATTAAAAGGTCTGTCAGATATACGCCGGCTCCAAGTATCTGTCATGGCGTCGGCTGAAGGGTGAAGGTTAAGGCCAGAGGGCAGCGAGGTGAAGTCCAGCGGTAGCTATAAACATTTCTCAAGCTCTGGGCAGAGGAGCTATCACTCAGGGTGATGTATCGTAAGCCAGTGACCACAGAGAGAGAGAGAGGAGAGAGAAGGAGGGGAAGAGAGAAAGAGGAAAAAGGCGTTAAAACCGGCATCGAGCGCGAATTGAGCTGGAGGTGCATTGCCGAGCTCAATGGCTTTATTGTTCGAGGCTTGACGGCGTGCCAGAAAGCTGAGAAATATTAAATAGTGGGACGTTAAACAATGGTTTACACAACAGTAAAACAGAACCCGCTCCTCCTGTCGTGGTAAAGCGACGGTTTTACGAGGACGCTCGCACCACTGCAGGGCCTGGGTGAGCGCGAGAGAGCGTTCTCCTCTCTGATCTTCACGTCGAATAGCAAAGACAGAGCGCATGGCACAGATAAACACTATATTCCACATCGCGAGAGCATTTTCACGAACGTAACACGATCGTTCTGAAAAAGCACAGTCGTTCCTATTTAGTCACATGGGTTATTTGGTTTTGTTCGTTTCAAATGATTCCTGAGAAGTACAAACACATTTCTCTAAATAGTTTTCTTTTATAGATTAAGAACATCAGGGGATAGGGGTAGGCCGTTTAAAGGAACAGAAATTGCAGTAGACAAATTTGTTGGAATTTGGTTTGGGTTTTTTTTTTTTTTTTTTTGGAATTTAACTTCACGTCTCCGCACTCAAATACTTAGGACGAAACAATATCCAAACACTGGAAGGGTAAGACTTGTTTTTTTTTCTGTGTGGGGCCACTTTAGACTCAATGTTACCAAACATAGGAGCTCATTAGAGAAGCCTGACTCATGTGTTTCCAATCATAGAGGGAGTTCAGGTTTATCGGGCCCTGCAGACTCCCTCTTTTCTCTCTCTTTCTCTCTGACTCCCTCCCTCTCTAGAGCTCTCTCTCTCTCATAATTTGGATGAGATCCAGCCAAATTATTGGACAGGTTTCAGTAGAACATCTTGTCCACCTTAGACGCAATGAGGACAAACTGAATGTTCTCCACGCAGATTTCAGAAGGAGAAACGAATCGCTGAAAGACCGCTAGGGGTATTGTTTTTTTTTCCATTTACGGTTACATTCAGTCTTGGGTTACAGCCTCCACTCTCAGGCGCTCAGGTGCTCTCATCTGTCTTTCTTCATGACTTACCGGACATTTGTACCAAACGCTCTCCCTAAACCACATCCCTGTGTAAAACCAGGTGCGTAAGAGGCGTCGCTTGAAACCTGGGCTGGAAGCATTTATATAGGCCTAGGCTGGCCTATTTTTGCTCAGTAGCTGCAGGATATTCAGAACATACACAATGTACTTTATGTTTATGCTGCACGTCCTTCTTTGTGTAGTTGATGTATATACATGCGAGGAAAATAAAAGCCGGGGAATCATCACAGGCCATCAGCACTTTCACACTCCAGCCCAGCTGGTGCCAACAAGTGCTAATGAGCTCATTCATTTCTTAACTCAGGCTAAGAGACGTTAGCATGCAGGCGACTCTGGGCGCGTTATTGCTTTTCTCACTGTCGGGCTCAAATTTTATCACTACGCTAGCACGACTGAACACTCGGTTTCAAACCACAAACCTGTTTTTGCCCAGAACATTCTAAAAGGGTGGGGTTTTGTATGAGGAGGGAGGAGGGAGGTGGTGGTGGTGGTGGTGGTGGTGGTGGTTTTGGGGTCTTTCTTTTCTTTCTTTCTTTTTTTTTTTTGAAGCAAAGGCAAAAAGAAGAGGCGGTCTTGGATTAATTAGCGTCATTCGAAAAAATCCTCCATCTCACTGCAACTGCAAGCGAGCCGTAATCGAACACTACTTCATGCTCGAGGAATTCCCAGGCAGATGCGACGGCCAGGCCCAACTTGTCTGTTTACCCTCCATCACAGCGAATTTACAAATCGAGTCGGAGGAATTGGCGGGGGCTTTGAAACGTTTGCGTCGTTGATTGTGTAGATTCAGTTTGATGTTGAGCAGGTATGCCGTGCAGCGCGCCTGCAGAACTCTGTTTGGAATCGAAACCGTTCTGCCTGTTTTGAGTTAAGGAATAATTAGGAGTGTTTGCGCTCTCTCTCTCTGTCTCTCTCTCTCTGTCTCTCTCTCTCTCTGTCTCTCTCTCTGTCTCTCTCTCTGTCTGTCTGTCGGTCTCTGTCTGTCTGTCTGTCTGTCTGTGTGTGGGTGTGAGTCTCTCTCTCTCTGTGTCTCTCTCTCTGTCTGTGTATGTGTCTCTCCCCCTCTGCCTGTCTCTCTCTTTCTCTCTCTCTCTGTGTGTCTCTCTCTCTCTGTCTCGCTCTCTCTGTGTGTGTCTCTCTCGTTCTCTCTCTGTATGTGTGTGTCTCTCTCTCTCTCCCTCTCTCTGTATCTCTCTCTCTCTCTCTCTCTCTCTCTCTCTCTCTCTCTCATATGTTGAAATCTGCCAAGGATGGAAGAGCTGCTTTGTTTTTTCAAAGGCGACTGAATGACTGCTCCCTAAATTGTCTTTATTCAGTTTGTATAGAACTCCAGTTGTAAATAAATAGTAGTCTTGGTTACAGAACATTTAAAATTTTTTTTTTTTTTTTTTGAGAAGGAAATGATTAATGCGTTATTTTTGGATCCGAATAAGTAAATGTTCATCAAACATCAATTCAGTTTTTTTGAGCTACTATTGTACTGTTTTGTTTTGGGGTTTTTTCAGACACAAATTGAGTTAAAATACCGCACATTTCCTGGAGTGGATTTCATTTCTCTGGCAGAGGTGTGCCGGTCCGAGGAATCTAAGCCGCTGGTCGAATGCCAAGAAAACGCATGTTCTTACATTTTTTTGGCCTCGCCGGCTATACTGAGAACGGATGATCCGTTAGTTAGTAAGCGCTTTCAATAGCGAAACCATAATATAAAACCGAATCCCACCCCTGACACTCGTATATAATTCTATTTGATGTTTCAATAAATAAATATCTGAAATTGTAATGTAAGACGGACTTTCAGGTTGGTTTGTAATTTATGGTTTCCTGGTTTTGAGCCTTTTGCCCAGAGTGCACTACACACACAAATTCAGCAGCTGCAGAAACTACGCACACGCACACGCACACACACACGCACACAGAGAGAGCCTCATTAAGGGCGGCTCTTGTTAAGATCATGACACTCTGGCAAACCGAGTCTGTAAATTCTTTCCCCCGGCTCTGGGCAGTTCTGTGGCTGGGCCTGCCAGTCCTGCACGAAGGGAAGAAAAGGCCACAAAGAAAAGAAGGAAAAGGGAAAACCACACACACCAAACTCCATCATGAGGAAAGAGAGGTTTTCGCTAATCTCCGTTAGCAGTTGCACACAAGCTGGTCTATGCGCTAAACACAAGCCGGTGTTTTCTGTTGGCTCTTTGATGCTATGCCAGTGTGTATGTGTGTAGGTGTGTGTGTAGGTGTGTGTGTATGTGTGTGTGTGTGTATGTGTGTGTATGTGTGTAGGTATGTGTGTAAGTGTATGTGTATGTGTGTGTGTGTGTGTGTGTGTGTGTGTGTGATAGAACAGATTGCAGGTAGAACGTGTAATGTAGCTGGACTCTGATCCTGCCGCCGTTGCTTTTCCTGCTGACGCTCTCATGTTTCTCTCTCTCTCTCGCTCTCTCTTCTTCAAGAAGCAGGCCAGCTCTTCTGACATCTTAGTAACATAATTATAAACACACTGAAAAAAAAAAAATCTGTTGAGTTCTGGTGTTCTTTCTTTCTTTCTTTCTTTCTTGAAATGTATTTTTATAGCATGGCATCGTTGTCCGTTCTCTCATTGTGTTTCTCTGCCAAAGCCTTGCGACCTCCATCGAGGACCTCAAGTTATTTCAATAATCAGGCGCTGAAGCTCCAGGCATCGAAATTACGATCCTCCATCATTCAGCCTCCATCTCGAACTTGTTGACGAGGTCGGGAGCACGCCTCGCAAGTTGGCTGATCTTGTTTCTACCGCCAGATAACTAGCTACGGATCTCCGTCCAAGCCCTTTACCACAATTAGGGAGTCCGTGTCATTTTACCCCATGTGTGGCACATTTTCATTCTCCCTCGGCGGGGGGGCGCCGCTATGATTAGCCTCATTATTCAAAGTCAGTGTGGGCTCACTGTTAAGAGTCATTTAGCCTTTATGTACTCATTTTGAAATGGACCTCATCTGATGATGGGCTACACAAATGAAAGAGGGCAGGAAAGAAAAAAAAAAAAAAACTTGTCAATCCAGGCTGATATTCAAAGAAATTCTATAGCGTGGGTCGTAATTGCTTCTTCCAGGGAGTCTGTATACGCCAAGATGATTCTTGATGAAATATTACAGTGAATTCTGAGTTCTCCTCCACGGTCCTCATATAATCCGATGTTCTCTCTAACCCCAAGCACTGCTTTCTCTCAAGATTAAACTCAACCTTTGGGTCTGATTTGTAATGGAATGGTTCTTGGACAGTACAACTACACCTCTTGCAATTTCTACCCGGATCTAAACTTTCCTCCGTGTCGTAGTTAAAAAGTTCTGTTTCTATGCGTAAGCTTCAAGCCCTGATCTTTTCTGCCCGCCGGTCTTTAATGAGCAAATCGAGGACAGATCCAGCCACCTGAGCATTAAAAAGCAGCGCACAAGCGGGACCGCGGCGATAAAACCTTCAGCGGTCTCCAGGCTTGGCAGGAGGGAGAGAGACGTGCCCTGTACCGTCTCCGTGCCCTTGTGTCGCGTTTATACATGCGCCGTTCTCCCCTCTGCACCTGCCCAGCCATAATGAGTCAATATATCTCCTCTCTAATTGCCCTAAATACATATCATAAAGCCTGGCCGTAAAAGGCGGACTTCCAAAGCCGGCTAGTAAAGCAAAAACACATAACGCACCAGCGCCATGCCTCAGCCGGCCATAACGAGAGCCTGTAAATTATCGTGCGGGGGGGTTAGGGTTGGGTCGGGGGGGGGGACCGTTTCATTATCGAGGTGCAGCCTGAAAAAGAACTTCTTTTTTTTTTCTTTCCTTCTTCACGACCAGGTCTCTCTTTTTTTCTTCTTCTTCTTTCTGTTACTTCTTCACATCTTTTTAAAACCGATGCACTTCCTGAAGTACGCGCGCGTGCATTCCATCCCATGCAAGTGATTAGAACTTCCTCGGTGGTAAAATACACTCGTGTGTGAATGCTAGATTCCCCTTAATGTACGAATGAGCTGTTAATAGCTGTTGATACAAATACACGTAAGATGTAGTCACGAGTCGTTCCAATATGAGCTACTATAACAAGCCTGTAGACAGCAGCAAACCTCCAGCCCTCAAGCCGTCCTCATTAATCTCCACGCACAACGACAAGTCACTAACTACACAGGCCCAAGCGCTGGTTTTTTTTTTTGTTTTTTTGTTTTTTTCCACACAGCTATCTGTCCATCCGTCTTTCTGTTGAGTTAAACGCTCTACTGAATCAGAACCGCTGCCGAGCCTCCTCTCCAGGCGCAGCTTTGAGCGCGTCGCCGAGGGGTTAAGAGGGTCGGGAACCGGGGTCATTGAGCGCACGGGTTAAATGAGAAGAACGGGACCCCCCTCCTCTATTTCTCCCTCTCCCTCCGTCCTCTCATCAGTCTCTCCTTTCTCTGCAGTAGTCTCTTCAGTAATGAGCCGCTCTGCCGTCCTCTGGATCTGTCTGCGTCTCTTAACAGGGCTCCAGCGCTGTCACGGACTAATGCGGGCCAGCCGCTACAGAGGAAGATCTCCGGCACTTC